>NC_083585.1:69355668-69493168 GCF_027579695.1 Neoarius graeffei
TTGTGGGAGGAGTACAGGCAAAGTACTTGTCAAGTACAGGTTGCACACCTGACTTCCTTGAGGCGTGGGAAAAATTGCGCCGTTAGCCCATGGAAAGCATATGTCTGGCACACGTGATCAGTGTGTGTTCAGTGAGTGTGGAATGCATGTGACATGCATTTTACCAGTTTCCTGCGCTACGAGTACGGGCTGCACTTGCGAAGTGTTGGTAACTCGCCAGCGCCCCCTATAACGATCCCACAATTTCCTTGCGCGCTCCACCCGGATGTGACGTGAAGTGGAACTGCTTTAACTGTATCGAGAGCGCCTCGATTCGCTCTCTCATGTTCTGACTACTGGAGTGGTCGGACGGACTGTAGGCACGCTCGCCTACAGTGTTGAGACTAACCGCTATTGTCTGAGAACAGCCTGTTCAAATTAGTTTCGGCCGAACTTTTGAACGACCCGCTAAGTTTCAGCGATATAGTGGTTTTGATTCTAAACCTTTGCAAAGTTTAACTACAGTTAAGTAGTTTTCCACGCTAAGAGGCATTTGCGGACAGCTTCGCTCCTCTCAGCCTTTTCCTCGTCGACGCATCACCGGAGGTTTCTCCTGAAGCACCGTGGGCCAGCTAGGCCTTCATCTCCCTGCTTCGTTAGCCGCGGTTGGACGCAACGCGCCGCTAACCTCCTCTCCTCGGACTGCGACCCTCAGCGCGGACATCGGAGAAAGAACTTCCATCGCATTGAGTAGGCACTTGGGCAAATTTTTAATTTGTAGCTTATTCAGATGGTTGTTAGGGTCATGTTTAAGCTTTGAGCTATTTAGCATACCCGCTCAGACACGGAAGGTGTTTGTTTGTTTTTATTGTTTGTTTGTTTGTTTTTATTGTTTGTTTTGGTTCTGTTTTTTTTCTTTGAACTTGTTAGACAGGGTATCTTGCATGATATCTTTCCTTAACTCCATTGCTAGCTTCCCTATCTGATTAGCAGCGCAGCGACAAGTT
The DNA here is from genome assembly GCF_027579695.1 of Neoarius graeffei. NCBI lineage: Eukaryota > Metazoa > Chordata > Actinopteri > Siluriformes > Ariidae > Neoarius > Neoarius graeffei. Next base: position 69,356,655 of record NC_083585.1, read on the forward strand.
TGTTATTTTAAGCTCCGAGGCTAGACCGCTACAAGGCCTAGTTCTCTCCATCCAACACATATACACACTCTCTCACACTCTTTCTCTCTCTCTCTCTCTCTCTCTCTCTCGCGTTGAGTTCTTTGCCTAGATAGTCTGTTGGAAATTGTTGTTAAGTGCAGTGTTTGGATCCAGCTGTAGCGTGGTCAGATTCTCCTTAGCAACTTATTGCTAGCTACCTCAGGGTGATACGCTAGCTGGTAGGCTTGTGTTCTCGACTAGGCCTGCAGGCGCCATTTTTCCGACGCCATTTTGATACCTTCCTCATTGAGTTACCTGTGATACGACACCTAGGCACTGACCGCCATTTTGTTTAAGCATTGCCAGAGTGGCTAGTCATTAGCATCTGCCCACAGATACCTACACAAAGCACACATTAGCCACAGAGCTAATCCTTTGTTCTATTTAGCTAACATTCCTTTGTTTTAGCTAACATTCCTTTGTTTTAGCTAACGACAAGCTAGGTCACACACACACACACACGCATCGGCTTGCCCTAGCCTCACACACGCACACACAAGGGATTCTTTTCTTTTTCCTTCTATCTCTTTCTCTCTCTCTTTCCCTCAAATTTATAGTCCAGGTGTAATTGTTCCATTGTTTTGTCTTGTTATTACCTTTGCTGACATTGAATGTATTTTGAGTTTATTATTATTAGTGAGTAGTAGACAAATAAAAGCTAATAAAATTGAATTGCATTTTACTTGTTCCTGTTGTTTATTCACAAGGTCAACTATTTAGAACTCCTTTTTCCTTCAGAATTTAGCTTTTGTATACAACTGGGTTTCCCATCTAATACAGAGCTACCATTAATCTTGAATGTAACCATTCACGGTGAGTGTTAAGATTAATAATTTAAGATTTTATGAGACTGATCTTTATTTATAAATTGATTAATTTAATTATCAATTATCACATAATTTATAATTTAATTAATCCCAATTCAACCTACATTAAAGTGGTGCCCCGTGTGAGGCATAGTTTAATGACCTTGTGAATTTCTCAACAATAACTTGTAAACTGCTGTATACCCAAAATCAACTGCCAAGGTATAACACAGATGACTTTAATGGTGAATCATTAACAGTGTGTTAATCACAGAACTGAAATTCAGCTGCCAACCACAGTTAGCTGATAAACTGGTTTAATTGATTAGTACATTAGAGTAATATCTAATCCAAGTACTTAATTAATATTATTAATAATAATAATCATTATTGTTAACTAATTATTAATTGAGCTAATTAATACAAGTGAAACATTAGTGAAAACAAAGTAGCTAAGAAACCACATCAATTATTTAGCAACTTGGATTAAATTAAATTCTAACCTAATCAACCCCTAGTATTAATTTCCTTTAAGTTAATTAATACATTTCGAACAAAATGTCGCGTTCCCCATCAAGGGAGTCAGAAGGGCCCCTCCTCTCTCTCTTCGACGTTGTAGGCGATTTAGGCCAAGTCCCGGAGGATAGGAGAAATTACTTCTGTGATCTGGACCAAAAGGCTCGCTTTGATGAAATACACATAGCCGTTAGGGAACTTAAGGAGCGTACTATGACTCTCCCAGAAGGGCTACCCAAATTGTTCATGATCTACTATAAGGAAATGGAACATGTGTGTATGACCCTCGAACAAGAGAAAAGAACACTAAAACGACAACTGGCCGAAGCTCAAAGGAGAGCAGAAAGCGCGGAGAGTAGCCTCGTGGGCCTGAGAGCCACACAAGATGAACTAAAGCGCGAAATAGAATACCTCAGAGAAGAAGTGACGCAAGCACGTCGCTCAGATGAGGGATCGGCCAAACCCTCCCAAGAACAGAGTTCCGCTCTGGAGGAGGAAGAACCTGAGCTTAGAACGGTAGATCAGACACCGCACTCAAGCTCAACTCGCGTGAAAGTCGCGCGATCGCCACCTCGTGGCGCTGGGAGTTTTTACTTTACTCCCCACTACACCCCCTCGCGCTTCAATATCGCTGCAGCCTCTAGCCCGCAGAAAACGCCGCGCTACGTACCCTCGGACTCCTCTGACGGAGAGGCCGCCTACAAGCCGAAACGCAGACATAGGCGATATGAGAGCAGCTCAAATAGCGAAGACAGCGAGGACCCCTACGGGTCAAAATCAAAACGCCTCGTCGCAGAACGCAAAACTAGGATCCGCCAAATCGACGCCCTTGCGAAAGACATAGAGCGTTTTGAGCCGGAAAATCATAGACACCGAAGCGTTAATGATTATTTCCGGGAAATCGAGCGTAGCCTCCTGGACCTGCCAGAGGCTACGTCGCATGAAAAGGCCAGACTAGTCTGGAAAACTTTAGGTAGTGGCGTACGAGCATTCGTTGAGACCTTACCGCAGTCAGTCCTCGACAACTACAAGAAAATACGTAAGTACTTGAAAGAGGAATACTCGTTGTACGAGGATGAGACTGCTGCGACGATGGGTGCTATTCTGATCAGACAGAAACGAAGCGAACACCCTCGCGAGTACTACCGTCGGCTCCGTGCAGCGTACTTTCAGGGCAGAAGCGAGCCCGGGCTAGAGGAAGATCGCAACTTCAAGTCCCTCTTCCTCCATAACCTTCACCCGTGCATCCGTAACCAAGTAACACTCGCGTGTCGCCAGCGCCCCCATACTATGAGAGAAATGCGTCGCACCGCACAACTAACGTGGGAGACGTTCGTCCGACCCACGGACCGCCACGAGGACGATCCCAGAGTCCTCAGCCTATATGAGCAGGAAGATCAGTCCTTAGGCCTAGAAGGGGGTGAAGCCCCAAACCGCGGGCCCCCTTGGGCGAACCCAAACCCCGGCCACCAGACGTCGAGTCAACCCAAAGGTAACTGGAAAGTTCGACAAGCTGGAGCCAAGGGGGAACAGGGCTCCAACGCCCACGGGCAAGGTAACCGCAAACCTGGCAGTCACGGCCCTAAATCTCAGAATAGCGGACAGTCAAGGCCCCATCGCAACTCCTCTCGAAGGGAGCGGAGCCCTAAGCTAGCTACCGCTAAACAAGCCAACCAAGAGCCGCTTGGGATGGCAGAACTGAGGGCTGAATTAGCACGGATTAAACAAGCCAACCAAGAGCCGCTTGGGATGGCAGAACTGAGGACCGAATTAGCACGAGTTAAACAACTGCTGAGCAATAAGAACAGGAAGGGTAAGCCGAGCAAGGACAGGGACGAACCGTCAGCATGACTAGGCCGGGACCCATCCCCACCACCACCGCGTGTCTACCTCGTGGGGTGGGGAAAGGACCCCTGCCCAATAGGCAGCGATGAGTTGAAACCACCCCCTCCGTTAGTGAAGCCTGACCCGCAGGATGCACCCCTGACGCAGTTTCTTGGAGATTTGGTTAGGAAAGGCAACGCCAAGCGTATCTATACCCCAGTGGTGGTAGAAGGCAACGTTTCCCTCCAAGCTCTCTTGGATACCGGGTCAGAAATCACCCTGATGTGTTCCAAAGTCTTCGCAGAGGTTTCTGATGCGCGGCGCGCGCAAGGTAGACCCATCAGAACCGAACGTTGTGACGTCAACTTGGTTAGCTTCACCCAGAATCAAGCCCCAGTAACAACCATTGCATGGTTAGAACTCACCTTCCAGGGCATGTCCATCACTCACCCCACTTACATCTGCTCTGTTGGTGTAGAACCGTTCCTCATTGGCCAAGACCTACTAGATAGGCTAGCGCCCCTCATTGACTGTCGTCGTGGGCAACTGTGGGCCCAGGTCGCGTCCCCACAGACCCCAGATCCTCGTCGTCACGATCGAGCCTGTTGCGATGAAGTTAGGGTGGAGGCTACTCCACCGATAGCTGAGTCAGGGCAGGTCCCCGAGAACCTCGAGACCACTCCGCTCCACCCTGAGCCGAGTCAAGACGCACCAAACTCAACCGACACTCCTCTCAACCGCAACGCGCTTGATGGCCACCCGTCTTTCCTTTGCTTTCTTGGCGAATCTGCCCCAACCAGGTACTACCCCTGGATATCTGGCAACATTATTGTCAACGGCGTCACGGCACCTGGCGTCAGGTTAGCGCTTTGGTCAGAGAAGTCAGCCATCAGCCAAACGTGGTTCGACATAGTGCGTCAGAGCACTCCTTCCCCTGTCTTTGTGCAGAAGAGCCACCGGCTACTGTCAGCCGAACAACCCCAGAGCCCCATCAAAGCCACAGGCGTCTGCGCCGTGTCGCTCGCCATCGGTCAGAGAGAATTCCTTCATTTCTTGAGTGTCGTCCCCGGACTTCCTGACCCACTGGTCATTGGGGCAGACATCTTGGTCAGACTGGGAGCCCAACTGGACCTAGTCAACCGGGTCATCTGGACCCAAGCCGACGCTGCTAAGCACCCGTTCCAAGCTGACCTGGAACAAATGCGGTCAGGACAAACGATTCCCCAAGCCTGCCATGTCGCTAGCGAATTTGACATTGTCATTCCCGCTAGGACTGCTGGTTCCCCTCTTAAGCTGGTCATCATGAAAGACCAACAGTTTCGTAGCTCCCAGGCGTTCTTCCAGCCTCTCAGATTCTTCATGGAGCTCGATTTAGCCGTGTGTGGGACTCCGCTGCTTGAAGTGAGTCATCGTTCCGCTTACCTCCTGGTTCAAAACTCCACGCGGGACGCCATCACGATCCCCGCCCGTCGGCCTTTAGGCCTTCTGATAGACCAGGCATTCCATGACTTTGAACTCACCATTCCAGTCATCGGTGAGCTGCCAACGCCGGACACTCATTCCGATCCAGTGGAACCTCCCTGGATCACTCTTCCTTTCCACATGATCCACGTCGAACCTCACGACATGCTTCGCGACGAGCGCATAGTCATGACCAGAACTGACACCCCGAAACACATGCTGGTGTATGCTCTTGCCACGCAATCGAGCAACGACACCCCTGCAACTGAGGTCGTTGATTCAGCTCTAGGTGAACCGTACCCAGGCTTTGAACGAGAAGTTCAACAACAGCTGGTGAAAGCTGACAGCCTGACCACGGACGCCCAGAGACGACAGCTCCGTGAACTGTTCTACGACTTCAAGGCGATCTGGGCGCGAGATTCCAATGACTGCGGAGTCACGGACATCCACACCGTCCGAATCCCAACAGATCCGAACGCTCCACCGACGTTCGTGCGGCAATACAAAATCCCGTTAGCCGCATACGACTCAATACAAGAAACACTGGACACTCTGCTGGAAAAGCAGATCATTCGTGAGTGTAACTCGACTTACAACTCCCCCTTGTGGCCGGTGCTGAAACCGAACGGCAAGTGGCGTCTCACCATTGACTATAGGCAGCTGAACAAGCAAGTGCCCTTGTCAAGATGGCCCATGATCCATCTGGATCAAGAACTTGCCAAGGTGAAGGGTGCAAAGTTCTTCTCCACCGCCGACGTGGCGAGTGGATTCTGGACCATGCGCGTGGATCCAGCTGACCAGCACAAGCTGGCCTTTTCCTTTGGGAACCGCCAGCTAACTTTCAACCGATGTCCGTTCGGCTACGCGAACTCCCCCGCTGAATTCAACATCTTCTTGCATAAGGCAATGAGCGATGCCGCAGCTCGTGGCAACTTGATCTATGTCGATGACATCCTCATTAGGTCACAGACTTTTGATGCACACCTCGAAGAGATACGCCATGTTCTGTCCCAGCTGTCCAGAGCAGGAGCGAAGCTCTCTGTCACCAAAGGGCAGTGGTGTCGCACCAAAGTTGAATACGTTGGACTGTGCGTCGGGCCAGATGGCATTGAACCCCAGTCAGGGAGGGTGCGGGCTATCCAAGATATCAAAGCCCCATCCAACGTACCCGAACTCAGGAGCTTCTTAGGGGTCTGCAACTACTCCCGACAGTTCATCGAGGACTACGCGGAGATAGCACGACCGCTCACCGAGCTCCTCCGGAAGGATAAACCCTTCCAGTGGAGTGAGCCTCAAGAACTCGCGTTCAAGAGCATGAAGCAGAAGCTCTGCTCTGCTCCCTGCCTCGCGTATCCCGACAAAGACAAACCGTTCTTCTTGGAGGCTAGTTTCTCCACCCACTGCCTGAGCGCTGCACTGTCACAGCAGCATGACAAAGATCGCCGTGTCGTAGCATACGCCAGTCGGTCCCTCAGTGCTGTGGAGTTGAAATTTTCAGACTGCGAAAAAGCCCTGCTGGCCACGGTCTGGGCCGTTGAACACTTTCGCAGTTACATTGGTGGCCAGAAGGTGGTGATAGAGACCAATCATCAACCGGTCTCGTTCTTGAACAGCCAGAGGCTGAGAGAGGGAAGAGTTTCGAACAGTCGCATCGCAGCTTGGATGATGGCACTACAGGGCTACGACGTCGAGGTGAAGTACGCCCAGAACCACAAGATGGCGCTTGGCCGAGGCCTGGCGGAATGCCAGCATTGCGACTGCGAGAATAGTCCGGATCAAACCGAACTAACAACCGTACCTGCTCTCCCCTCCGACCACCACTACTATGACGAGAACGTCTGCAAAGACCTCCCCACCGCTTACATAGATGGATGCTCATTCCATCATGAACGCAAAGTCCAAGCCGGTGTCGGTATCGTATGGGCGAACGGCCCTATACAAGGGAAATACCAACATCGACTCGGGGCTAAGACTAGCCAATATGCGGAGGTAGCAGCCGTGCTCATCGTCCTGCAACAAGCTGCCTGTGAGAACATCAAGCGGTTAGTCCTCTGCTCTGATTCAAATTATGCCAGGCATAGCTTCGTCTCACACTTTCCCTCGTGGAAGGTGCAGGACATGAAAAACGCAAGGGGCAAGGAAGTGAAACACTCCGAACTCTTCGTAGCATGCGATCGACTCGTAACCGAACAGGGAATGTGCGTCTATTGGAAGAAGGTGAAGGGACATTCTCAAGTCCCAGGACCTGACAAAGTCGGTAACGATGAGGCAGATGGCCTCGCCAAAGCGGGAGCCGTAGACGGCCCCCTTTGGGAATTCCAGCCGTCCTGGCTTCCCGAGACGCCACACCATAACGTAACCGCGATTACTCGCCGACAGGCTAGAGCAGGTCAAACTGACGCAGTACCCCAAGCAGGAACCGTGCAACTCGGCCGACTGCCCCAGGACGCCGACCTGGTGTCTATGCAGGAAAGGGATCCCGTGATCCACCAAATCCGTAAGTTCCTTGCGGACCCCGTGGCGTCCCCAATTTCCCCACAAGAGTTGCAACAGTCCCGAGACTTAAATCACCTTCACAATCTCAAAAACTGCTTAAAACTCGAGAAAGGACTCCTGGTGTACACACCACGCAACCAGGGACCTCCCCGGTGGGTCGTGCCCACAGATCATAGGGGGGTCATGTTTCAGTACGCTCACGACAGCCCGTGCGGGGGCCATAGGAACGCTCAGGCGACCTACCAGACACTCCAACAGATTGTCTATTGGCCCTTCATGATTCAGGACGTTACTGAGTATGTCAAAGGGTGCTTGATTTGCTGCCAATTCCGACCAGCCCAACCGTTGAACCGCGCCCCACTGCAAAGCAAAGGCATCTCATTCCCCTGGTCTAATCTCCAGATAGACTGGGTTGGACCAGTGCCGAAATCGGCTCGAGGTAATAAGTACCTCCTGACCGTCACTTGCGCGTTCACGAAGTGGGTGGAATGCTTGCCCGCCCCAAACGAAACCGCAGAGACCACCGCTCTCCTTCTTATGAACCATGTGTTCAGCCGTTGGGGCTTGCCCCTATCCATTGATTCCGACCGAGGTACTCATTTCACCGCAGAGGTCATGAGAGTGTTGTGGGAGATGCTCGGAGTCGAGGCAAAATTCCACATCGCGTATCATCCTCAGTCTTCCGGTCAGGTCGAACGCGCCAACCAAACCATCGTGAGCATGCTTCGCAAGTATGTGAGTCACCATGGCAAAGATTGGGACATCAAACTCCCTCTGGTGCTGATGGCCATTCGGTCCACTCCTCACCGCACCACCGGAGTCACCCCGTTCGAAATGATGACTGGCCGTGAAATGGTTCTTCCCTTACACCTCCTCTACCGACCAGAGGACCTAAGCGTTGCCACTGCGTACACCGCACACCAGTACGTCACCGACTTGCAACGCCACTTGCAGGCCACGTTTGCGTGGGCCCAGGAACACCTCGAAAAGAGTGCGAAAGGACAGAAAGCTTACTACGACAGAAAGGCGACACACCGTGAGTACGAAGTAGGCGACAGAGTCCTATACTTCAATTTCACCAAACCGGTAGGAGTAGCCAGAAAATTCTTACCCCGTTGGTCCGGCCCTTTCGAAATCGTCGGTAAACTGTCCCCCGTCGCCTACCGCATCAAAACTTCGAAGCCCAGCCAGGCGCCTTCGTATAGATGGGTCCATAGCAACCAAATAAAGCTTTTTGAGCAGTCCACACTCCATAGGGGGGTGGACAAACAATAAGTTATAGCCTGCCCAACTTAGTTGCATGCCTCTCAATCCATAAGCGTGCATCTATAAGTAACCACCCTCGTTATCACTCAAATCGGAATAACAAACTCCTGTATGTTGCAGAATGGCCCCTCTCTGGATCCTCGGTATCTTCCTAGTCCTGCAGACCACATTGGCCGGTAACATAGTGGAACCAGGTCCGCCGAGTGGCATTGTTCTCCAAGATGCCCCAGGACTGCTCCTCACCAATTGCCGCGTCCATACCCAGCGCGTGTACACCCGCCTCGATCCTTGGGACGTGTACCGTAAGCATTTTAGATCGCCCACACAAACAAACCTCGAAACCGGGCCTGACTCCGAGATTGGGTCCAACATCGAACACGCCAAGCGTACCACAGTTCACATGCTCGAACAGTTACAGAAGTTCATAGTCACTGAGGAGGAACTCAGCGGCAAAACACGCCCTAAACGGTTCCTCGGAGGACTACTTACTGCTGCATCCGCCATTGGCTCTCTGTTCTCAATGGGCCTCTCTGCCGTTAACACCGTTAGCCTAACCGCGGTCAAACGAGAAATGAACATTCTTAAGGAAGAAATGCCAGAAATCCAGGGTAGACTACTAACTCAACAGGAGGAGCTGCAGGGCCTAGGCAAAACCCTGCAGGGAACCATACTAACCGTTAACATGCATTCTACATTAATCAAGAACACAGTACATGCCGTAGACAGGCTAGCGACAATCATGAGAAGCGAAGTCAAGTACGTCCGAGTAATCCGAGACCTAATGCAGGACCTGATGAGAGAAGTAAGTAGCTCTCTCAGCACCCTGAGTGGAGGTAAAATCCCACCATATTTGATACCCCTCAGCATGGTTGACAGCATACTCCGATCTACTACCACGACTAACGTTTACTCATCACAGATTCATCTGGCTTATAGTCTTGGCAGTGCTATCCCCATTTTTGTGAACCCTCAAAACCTAGAAATAGGCTTCATCCTCAATCTCCCTGTTATTGAACGGCAAAACATACAGAATCAAATCTGTCCTTAATGTAGGTTTCTGGAACAACGACGTACACGTACGTTTGCAGACACCTCCCACCATAGCCTATCACGATGACAACCCCTCTATCTACCTCGTCCCTAACTTAGACATGTGCATCTCTACCAAAGATATCCACTGGGTCTGCCCCAGCAATCCCTTTATCCGAGACACCACAGACCGTCTCTGTGGATTGATAAAAGTCCCCGATCAGAAGTGTGCAGGCAAATTGTCTATTAAAGATGAAGGAATAGGAACTAGAGTAGAAAGAGCTGGTAATCGGTGGCTAATCAACACTCCCCAAACTGAGATTCTGGTATCATATGATCAACATAACACTGCCACTAGAATGAAGATACCTAACGAAACCTCTCTCCTAAGTGTCCCACTAGGAGCCACTGTTCACGTGGGTGACATCACCCTCCATCACCTTAGCGCTGACCAGTATGAGACCGAGATAGAAATGCCCGATGCCTTCCCAGGTCACGAACTTGAGATAAACTCCACCCTCCAAGCACAACTACTGCTGGAAGGGACCAAAACCGTGCAATTCGATCTTAAGCCCACTGGCATCGCTACCACTTTCTTGAATAACCGCGCAAACCCTTCGTCCGATCAAGGATCTTTAATAAGCCGAATTGCGCTGGGATTTCTAGCTAGCGGTTGGGTTATCACAGTCTTCATAGCCATCACTCTACACAGGTACATACTGACACTACACCGCAAACTGGACAAAACGATCTACGCACCTGAGAAATTAGATCGTGGCATTGTCCGATTCTCCATCAGGCCTAAGGCCTCCACTAACTTTCTTGAAGAGTAGGCTTGCTAACACGCTAACTAACCCCTCTTTTCCATTTTCCTTTATGGAGTTTTGATTATTTTTGTTTGCTGTGTGAAATATTGTATGTAGAAGGTAGTTAAGTAGCCATAGTGTAATTGTTTTCATGTCCAAGTGCCTATGCTTTCATGCCCAAGTGCCTATGCATCTTATGGACTGTATGAAATGAATTGAACTGTTGAACTGTGTCTGAAAGACTTTTCACAGAAAGGACCCTTGGAACTACCTCATTGTGGAACTACCTCATTGTGGATTACTAGGGACCGTGGGTCGCAGACTAAACACCATGTGCCCATAGGGTATCACTCCTTTCAGCGCCTATGGCCAAGGGGGGAATGTTGGTAACTCGCCAGCGCCCCCTATAACGATCCCACAATTTCCTTGCGCGCTCCACCCGGATGTGACGTGAAGTGGAACTGCTTTAACTGTATCGAGAGCGCCTCGATTCGCTCTCTCATGTTCTGACTACTGGAGTGGTCGGACGGACTGTAGGCACGCTCGCCTACAGTGTTGAGACTAACCGCTATTGTCTGAGAACAGCCTGTTCAAATTAGTTTCGGCCGAACTTTTGAACGACCCGCTAAGTTTCAGCGATATAGTGGTTTTGATTCTAAACCTTTGCAAAGTTTAACTACAGTTAAGTAGTTTTCCACGCTAAGAGGCATTTGCGGACAGCTTCGCTCCTCTCAGCCTTTTCCTCGTCGACGCATCACCAGAGGTTTCTCCTGAAGCACCGTGGGCCAGCTAGGCCTTCATCTCCCTGCTTCGTTAGCCGCGGTTGGACGCAACGCGCCGCTAACCTCCTCTCCTCGGACTGCGACCCTCAGCGCGGACATCGGAGAAAGAACTTCCATCGCATTGAGTAGGCACTTGGGCAAATTTTTAATTTGTAGCTTATTCAGATGGTTGTTAGGGTCATGTTTAAGCTTTGAGCTATTTAGCATACCCGCTCAGACACGGAAGGTGTTTGTTTGTTTTTATTGTTTGTTTGTTTGTTTTTATTGTTTGTTTTGGTTCTGTTTTTTTTCTTTGAACTTGTTAGACAGGGTATCTTGCATGATATCTTTCCTTAACTCCATTGCTAGCTTCCCTATCTGATTAGCAGCGCAGCGACAAGTTTGTTATTTTAAGCTCCGAGGCTAGACCGCTACAAGGCCTAGTTCTCTCCATCCAACACATATACACACTCTCTCACACTCTTTCTCTCTCTCTCTCTCTCTCTCTCTCTCTCTCACGTTGAGTTCTTTGCCTAGATAGTCTGTTGGAAATTGTTGTTAAGTGCAGTGTTTGGATCCAGCTGTAGCGTGGTCAGATTCTCCTTAGCAACTTATTGCTAGCTACCTCAGGGTGATACGCTAGCTGGTAGGCTTGTGTTCTCGACTAGGCCTGCAGGCGCCATTTTTCCGACGCCATTTTGATACCTTCCTCATTGAGTTACCTGTGATACGACACCTAGGCACTGACCGCCATTTTGTTTAAGCATTGCCAGAGTGGCTAGTCATTAGCATCTGCCCACAGATACCTACACAAAGCACACATTAGCCACAGAGCTAATCCTTTGTTCTATTTAGCTAACATTCCTTTGTTTTAGCTAACATTCCTTTGTTTTAGCTAACGACAAGCTAGGTCACACACACACACACACGCATCGGCTTGCCCTAGCCTCACACACGCACACACAAGGGATTCTTTTCTTTTTCCTTCTATCTCTTTCTCTCTCTCTTTCCCTCAAATTTATAGTCCAGGTGTAATTGTTCCATTGTTTTGTCTTGTTATTACCTTTGCTGACATTGAATGTATTTTGAGTTTATTATTATTAGTGAGTAGTAGACAAATAAAAGCTAATAAAATTGAATTGCATTTTACTTGTTCCTGTTGTTTATTCACAAGGTCAACTATTTAGAACTCCTTTTTCCTTCAGAATTTAGCTTTTGTATACAACTGGGTTTCCCATCTAATACAGAGCTACCATTAATCTTGAATGTAACCATTCACGGTGAGTGTTAAGATTAATAATTTAAGATTTTATGAGACTGATCTTTATTTATAAATTGATTAATTTAATTATCAATTATCACATAATTTATAATTTAATTAATCCCAATTCAACCTACACGAAGCATGTGTGACGCATGTGATTAGTATGTTACAATCACTCATAACCTGCGTGTGACGCAAGCCAGGAGTGGGCATAAAACCAGCGTGTCTGCAACATTCTGCATTTGTCTTTCGACTGAAGAACATTGGATATTTTGTGGGAAAAATTAAAAAATTTTCAGTTTAAAGTTTAGAAAATGGGACCCAAGAAGAAGCGAGCAAAAGTGAAGTAACTCAGCCTGAAACAGCAGAGGGGGAGGAGGAGGAAGAATTTGATGATGATGGTAGCAGCATCAGCGAGCCCTGCATGGACAGGGAGAAGTATGCCTTCAAGCCGGCAGAAGGCACAGCACCCCACCAGAGGCATTTTCACAGGTAAATACACATACTTTAAACATTCATTTCAGTATATATGCTTATGTAATTAATATTATATATGCTGATTTTCATGTATGTTTCAGCTAACGACGCCCAGAAGTGACGACACTGCCATCCCATCATCGCTGTCAGGCCATTGTGCCATTGTGATAAGAACAAGGACATCCCGACACCCCGTCCCACCACTCAGCAGGAGTAGGAGCAGGACAGCAGCTCGGAGTCAAAGTGTGTTTCAGTGCTCAAACTGTTGGGCTATTTAGTTGGGATTTTTTACAATGTAATAAAATGCGTTATTCCCTTATACTCATGTTTTATTATTTGACATTTTCATGGTAAATTAACTCAAATAAAAACAGCAAATGAGGTGGTCTTCTTCCCTTCTACAATGCTACACGCTACATGATCGGTTTCTTGGTTCCTCCCCAATATATATACCCAGAGTCTTGCCCCTCGTGTCGCGTGCAGGTCGCATACACTGCGTGCGGGTCGCGTGCGCTGCGTGCACACCACACATAGGGGTAGAAAGTGAGATGTACTTCTGTCTTGCGGGCCGCACAAATAGCAAGTGTGGAATGCTTGTGTAGTACTTCTGAGGCACGTCACTCGTACAATGACCATGCGTCACTTATGCGTCTTACTGTCATCGTAAAAAACCCTACTAGCTGTGCTGCTGACTTGGTTCAGGCATACAAAAGGAGTACGGGTCCTGTACGTAGTGTATATGTTCTTGATTTGTAACAAGACCTGTATAATTTGCATGTGCAGGACCAAAAGTCTCCATGGGCAGTCTGCGACCTTCTAAGGTGCTGAACACATGCAAGTGTCGCGCAAGTCTCAAGCACAGTTTTGCCAAATTTTTTAACATAGATCGCCTGTAGCAGCATGTATGGTGGGTTGTGAGTGAGACTTAAGGTACTCAATAAATAAATGCTAGATAAAATCTATTCCAATAAAGGAGCTACATAAAAATGATCTATTCTAAGATATTAAGAAATAAGAACTAAATAAAAAAGATAAAAATAAAATAAATAAACAACTGTGCAGGTAAACAAAAGTGCAAATTGGGTAAACAATAAGATTAAATAAACAAATGTGCAAATCAGATAAACAACTGGGTGGGGTAGAGTAAGTGGGGTCACTAGTCTTGTTTATTGGTATGGTGGTGGTGGTGGGGGGGGGAGAAAGTGGGGGTCACTAGTCATGTTTATGAGGCCAGCAGCAGTAGGAAAGAAACTGTTTTTGTGGCGTGAGGTTTTGGTCTTGATGGACCGCAGCCTCCTGCTGGAGGGGAGTGTCTCAAAGAGTTTATGTCTGGAGTGGGAAGGATCAGCCATAATCTTTCCTGCCTGCCTCAGTGTCCTGTAGGCAAACAGGTCCTCAAGTTAAGTGACTCATCTAAACTCTTTGTGGCAGTCCTGAAAACGTCCCAGTCTGTTGAGTCCAGACATGCCTGAAGGTCCTCCACAGCCTCCTTACTCCACTTCCTTGATGTCCTCACAACAGGCTTGCTAAGCTTTAGCTTCTGTCTATATGAAGGGATTGGGTGGACCATGACATGGTCGGAGTGTCCCAGTGCAGCATGAGGGATGGCATGATAAGCATCGTTAACTGTTGTGTAGCAGTGATCCAAAACATTCTCCTCTCTGGTTGAACATTTAATAAACTGTTTGTATTTGGGGAGTTCATGGGAGAGATTACCTTTGTTAAAGTTGCCAAGGACAATAACTAAAGAGTCCAGGTTGGCCTGCTCCACACGTAGTATCTGGTTGGAGAGTAAGCGCTGTGCCTCCTGCATGTTAGCTTGCAGTGGAATGCAAACACTGACCAGAATGAATGAAGTGAACTTGCAGGGGAGTAAAAGGGTTTGCAGTTGATGAAAAAAGATTCCAGATCAGGAGAGCAGTGTTGATGGATCACAGTCATGTCATTACACCAGCCACTATTTGGATAAAAACAGATTCCTCCACCTTTAGTTTTGCCTGAGAGTTCCGTGTTACGATCTGCTCTGAAGAGTTGGAAGCCTGCTGGGTGCAGTGCAGAGTCTGGTATCAATCCACACAGCCACGTCTCCATAAAGCACAGATCTGCCGAAGAAGAAAAGTCTCAGTTTTTTCCCAAAAGTAGCTGGAGTTCATCCATTTTATTGCTCAATGAGTGCACATTGAAGAGATATATTCCAGGCAGCGGTGTGTGGTGTCCGTGCTGGTGAAGACGCACAAGCGCTCCAGCTCATTTACCTCTCTTCTGGCATATCACTCTAGGAGCAGCAGTGCAGGTGAGGGCACCTTTTAATAGAATGGACAATAAATCTACGGATGGTGAAACTAATGTAGGAAATAAGTCCACTGAAGTCATTTCCCTGATGTTCAGGAGTTCTTCTCTTGTGAAAGAAATTCGGGAAGGGTTACATGAAGCACTATTTACAACCAAAGCACCAAAACTCCGAGGCAGCCGTCCGTGGTGTCATTGTCAGGACAAACAGACGAGGACCCAAGAGCGCAGGTTAAATGTTGAGTTTATTGATAGCAGGGGAAAGGGAGTTGGGAGGATGTGTGTGTGAAATTCAGTGGCAGGAGGCAAGAATGGCTGGTGGGAGCGTGGTGGTGACATCTGAGGTCTCCCCTCCAAGTACTAACCAGGTCTGACTCTGCTTAGCTTCTGAGATCAGACGGGATCAGGCGTTGTCAGAGTAGTTTGGCTGTAAGCTGACAGCACTTGGTATTCAGGCGGTCTCCCAGCGAGCAGTCTCTCAGCAGGCAGACAGGACAGCACGACAGACAGGAGTTTGGGAACAGGCTGAAACACAGAGTCACAGGTCAGGTAGCGAGAATGGGGACAGAAATGCAGGGTCAGATTACCAGGGCTGAAGAGTTGACGAAGTTGATGCCTTGAAGACGATCTGACACTGAAGCTTGGGAGGACTGCAGTTTAAATACACACAGAGAAGGCAGCAGGTGATAGGCAACAGCCAATGACAGCCACTGAAAGTCAATAAGAGTCAATGATGGTAAATTGACAGCAGGTGAGCCTGACAGAGAAGGAGCATGCGGGTGTGGCAGGTAATACTGAGTGGAGAGGAGTGGAATGTTACCTGATGAGAGGAAAGCCACAGGTAGGACCATGACAGAACCCCCCCCCCAAGGGATGGCTCCAGAAGTCCCTAGACACAGACCCACCAAGCTGGGCGGGAGGAGGGGGAATACTGGTGGAGGGTCAGAATTCCTCTGACCGGTCAGTGTCCATAGCCTCCGCACCATTTTCACTGTCGGAAGACTCGTCATCCAAGGGCCCCCGCCCAGGATTCGGTTCAGAGTCAGACTCGGATACTGGAGCAGGGGTGGCGGCAGGGTCCGGAAGTGGATCCGCCCAGTGAGAACCCCTACGTGGACCCCGTCAGATGGAGGGCTGGTCAGGGTGTAGGCAATGGAAGTCGGCGATGAGGGCCGGATCCAAAATCCTTCCAGCGGGGACCCATGCCCTCTCCTCAGGACCATAACCCTCCCAGTCTACCAAGTATTGGATGCCTCTACCCCTTCGTCGAGAGCGGAGCAGTCGCCAGACCGTGTAGACTGGTCCACCATCAATGAAGCGTGGAGGAGGAGGCGGCGGTGTTACCGGGACCAGGGGGCTCTTGTGCACCGGTTTGAGTTTGGAGACATGGAAGGTGGGGTGTATTTTCATGGTCTTGGGCAGCAGCAGCCGAACTGCCGTTGGACTGATGACCTTCTGTATGGGAAAGGGTCCGATGTAGCGAGGCGCCAATTTGCGTGACTCCACCCGCAGTGGTAGGTCTCGAGCAGACAACCATACCTTCTGGCCGACATGGTAAATGGGTGCAGGGGTCCTCCGCTGGTTAGCCCCAATAGCATAGCTGGTACTGGACTTCAGGAGTGCGGTGTGGGCCTGGGCCCACCTGTGGCGGCAGCAGCGGGCGTAAGCGAGAGCAGACGGGCAGGTGGCATCTCCCTCCTGGCTGGCAAACAGATGTGGTTGATATCCATACACACACTGGAAGGGGGAGAGTCTGGTGGCAGAACTGGTGAGGGAGTTGTGGGCATATTCCACCCAGAGCAGATGTTGAGCCAAGGCGTGGGGGTTGCGTGAAGCTTTCTCCAGTTCCTGGTTCATGCGCTCCGTTTGGCCATTTGACTGTGGGTGAAACCCAGATGACAGACTGGCAGTGGCCCCGAGGAGGTGGCAGAATTCTTTCCAGAAACTGGTGGAGAACTGCGGTCCCCGGTCAGACACGATATCCCTGGGCAGGCCGTGGACTCGAAAGACGTGTTCTAAGATGACCCGGGCAGTCTCCTTCGCAGTTGGCAGTTTAGGGAGAGGCACAAAGTGGGTCATCTTACTGAAGCGGTCCACAATGGTGAGGATGACCGTATTACCTTCCGACGGAGGAAGACCAGTAACAAAATCCAGGGAGACATGGGACCAGGGATGCATGGGTACTGGCAGGGGCTGGAGTAACCCGGCCGGGGGCTGACTGGGGGATTTGTGCTGGTTGCAAGTGGGGCAGGCTCTCACAAAATCCTGGATGTCCTTCCTCATCAACGGCCACCAGAACCGCTGAGACAGCAGATGGAGGGTGCGTGTGACCCCGGGGTGACAGGCCAGACAGGAGTCATGTCCCCATTGAATCACCTGAGACCTCAGACCGGCTGGGACATAGAGACTGTTGGAGGGGCAAGCGCTGGGGATTGGCTGGTTCCTGATGGCTTCTCGAACCTGCTCCTCGATGTCCCAGGTCAGGGCAGCAACAACACAGGGGCTTGGGAGGATGGGTGTTGATTCCTCCTTGGATGCCTCATCCTTCTGAAACATCCGGGAGAGTGCATCGGGCTTGATGTTGCAGGAGCCAGGACGGTAGGAAAGGACAAAGTTGAATCGGATGAAGAATAATGACCACTGGCGCTGGCGGAAGTTTAGCCTCCTGGCTGTCCGGATATACTCCAGGTTTTTGTGGTCAGTCCAGACCACAAACAGAACCTTAGACCCCTCCAACCAGTGGCGCCACTCCTCGAGGGCAAGCTTGACAGCCAGTAGCTCGCGGTTGCCGATGTCGTAGTTGCTTTCTGCTGGGGTCAGTCTTTGGGAGTAGAAGGCACAGGGGTGCATTTTGCCATCCTCTGCTGCTCGCTGGGAAAGCACAGCCCCAACTCCCACATCTGAAGCATCTACCTCCACCACAAACTGCCGCTCGGCGTCAGGCATCCGGAGGATGGGAGCTGAAGTGAAACGGGCCTTGAGGGTTTCAAAGGCTTTGTCAGCTGCTGCAGTCCATTGAAAAGGCTGTTTGATGCTGGTCAGTGTGGTGAGAGGGGCTGCCACGGTGCTGTAGCCCCGGATGAATCTCCTATAAAAGTTGGCAAACCCCAGGAACTGCTGCAGTTTCTTACAGCTCTCTGGAACCGGCCACGACGTCACTGCCGACACCTTCGCAGGGTCCATTTGAATGCTGCCCTCGGTCACCACATATCCCAGGAACGAGTTAGACTGAGCGTGGAACTCACGCTTCTCTGCTTTCACAAACAGCGAGTTTTCAAGCAGGTGGCACAGGACCAACTGGACATGGTGGGTGTGTTCTGACAGGGTTTTTGAGAAGAACAAAATATCGTCCAAGTAAACGAAAACAAACTTATTGAGCATGCCTCTGAGGATGTCGTTTACCAGTGACTGGAACACTGCTGGGGCACTGGTGAGACCGAATGGCATGACCAGATATTCATAATGTCCCGTCGGGGTGTTGAACGCAGTCTTCCACTCGTCACCTTCTCTCACTCACACCAGATGGTAAGCGTTCTGGAGATCTAGCTTGGTGAACACTGTGGCCCCCTGCAGCAGTTCAAAGGTGGAGGAGAGTAGTGGCAGAGGGTAGCGGTTCTTAACTGTAATGTCGTTCAAGCCCTGGTAATCTATGCATGGGCGAAGAGAACCATCCTTCTTTCCCACGAAGAAGAATCCTGCTCCGGCAGGAGAGGACGATGGACAGATTATGCCAGCAGCCAGAGAGTCGTTTATGTAGTCTTCCATGGCCTTTCTTTCCGGGGCTGACAGGGAGTAGAGACGGCCCTTCGGGGGTGCGGTGCCTGGCAGGAGGTCGATGGCGCAGTCGTATGGTCAGTGTGGGGGCAGAGACGTGGCCTTGGACTTGTTGAACACCTCTCTCAGGTTGTGATAGCAAACAGGAACCTTGGATATGTCGGGGCGGAGCTGGTGGTCTCCTGGTTGGTTGGCAGGACGGCTCCCTTTAAGCAGGTCTGATGGCAGCCCCTTCTCCACTCTCGTATAGTGCCAGTCTCCCAGTCAAGTTGGGGGTTGTGTTGACGGAGCCATGGGTATCCTAGGATGAGTGGTTGGCCGGGTGAGTGTAGGAGGTGGAACTGGATGGACTCCTGGTGGTTTCCTGACAGCAGCAGTGTCACGGGGGCTGTGATGTGTGTCACTGTGCCAAGACGACGTCCACCCAGCGCTCGTACCGGAACAGATGGAGTGAGATGGTGACGGTCCACACCCAGCTGCCATGCGAACTCTGTATCCATGATGTTTGCTTCGGCTCCAGAGTCCACCAGGGCGGCCAGGGCATGAGTGGTGTCAGGAAGCTGAAGGCGGAGCTGAAGCAGGGGTTTTCGAATGGAAGGAGACTGGGTACATGTTGAGCTCACCAGGATCTCCCCTACGCCTGGTGAGCTCTGGCTTTTGCCAGGCAGGTGGTGACACGGTGACCTTCACTGCCGCAGTAGAGGCACAGGTTTGAGGTTAGGCAACGCTGTCGCTCTTCGGGGGTGAGGGAGGAGCGGCCGATCTCCATGGGCTCAGGCTGATTAGGTTGGCTTTGGGGCGTGACAGGCGGGAACTGGGCAGCAGAAGACTCACCCCGAGTGCGGGTGGCAGGTTGACTCGGACGCCCCTTCTCTCGTCTACGGATCTGGATACGGTGATCGATGCGTACGGCAAGGGCAATGGCCTCATCGAGTGTTGCTCATGGGAAACGAGCTCGTCCTTGACGTAGTCCACCAAACTGTGGAGGAAGGCGTCCACTAGTGCCGCCATGTTCCACGAACTGCGCCTCGCCAGGGTACAAAAGTCGATGGAGTAGTCCGCCACTGTCTGGTTGCCCTGACGAATACTCATCAGTACTCGTGACGCCTCTGTTCTTGACGAGCCCAGGTCGAACACCTTTAACATCTCCTCGGCGAAGGCACTGAAGGAGGCACAGGCTGGGGTCTGCCGGTCGAACTCTGCTGTCCCCCACAACCAAGCCCGGCCGGTCAGGTGAGTGATGACATACCCCACCTTGGCTCCCTCCATCGAGAAGGTCCTGGGTTGCAGAGAAAACTGGATACAGCAGCTGGTCAGGAAGGGCCGGACCTGGTTTGGGTCACCATTGAAACATTCCAGATTACCAATCTTCGGTTCCGGGAGCTAGAGGCTGTGCCGCCAGGACTGGAGCAACTGGATTTTGAGGGGAAGCCACAGCAGAGGGGCTGGGTGGTGCAGGCGGAGCTGGAGCGGTGAGTACTTGCAAGACTTGGGTTAGCTGCTGCTGCTGCAGCAGTTGTTGCTGCTGATGGCCAAGCTGGAGCAGAGATGCAATGTCACCGGACATCCGGTTTATGTCTCCCTCTGTACATTCCAGTCGCTGCAGAGCAGTCATTTCGGGCTCATCAGATCATTCTATCAGGACAAACAGACGAGGACCCAAGAGCGCAGGTTAAATGTTGAGTTTATTGATAACAGGGGAAAGGGAGTTGGGAGGATGTGTGTGTGAAGTTCAGTGGCAGGAGGCAGGGATGGCTGGTGACGTCTGAGGTCTCCCCTCCAAGTACTAACCAGGTCCAACCCTGCTTAGCTTCTGAAATCAGACGGGATCAGGCGTTGTCAGAGTAGTTTGGCTGTAAGCTGACAGCACTTGGTATTCAGGCGGTCTCCCAGCGAGCAGTCTCCCAGCAGGCAGACAGGACAGCACGACAGACAGGAGTTTGGGAACAGGCTGAAACACAGAGTCACAGGTCAGGTAGCGAGAATGGGGACAGAAATGCAGGGTCAGATTACCAGGGCTGAAGAGTTGACGAAGTCGATGCCTTGAAGACGATCTGACACTGAAGCTTGGGAGGACTGCAGTTTAAATACACACAGAGAAGGCAGCAGGTGATAGGCAACAGCCAATGACAGCCACTGAAAGTCAATGAGAGTCAATGATGGTAAATTGACAGCAGGTGAGCCTGACGGAGAAGGAGCATGAGGGTGTGGCAGGTAATACTGAGTGGAGAGGAGTGGAATGTTACCTGATGAGAGGAAAGCCACAGGTAGGACCATGACAGTCATCTTGAATCTTAATGTCACAGTATCACATTGTACATGTCTGTTGCATGCGCTTAGTGTGTGTTACGACTTACTGCATTTATCATGGCTATTGATGAGGTTGATAATTTATAAGTAATTTAATTTCAGTTTAATTTCAATTTGCTTGGTGAGAAGCATGGTGGTGTAGTGGTTAGCACTGTCACCTCACAGCAAGCAGGTTCTGGGTTCGAGCCCAGTGGCCAACGGGGGCCTTTTTGTGTGGAATTTGCTTGTTCTCCCGTGTCTGTGTGGGTTTCCTCCAGGTGCTCCAGTTTCCCCCAAAGACATGCAGGTTAGGCTAATTGGGGGCTCTAAATTGACTGTAGGTGTGAGTGTGAATGGTTGTTTGTCTCGATGTCAGCCCTGTGATGATCTGGTGACTTGTCAATGGTGTACCCTGCTTCTCGCCCATAGTCAGCTGGGATAGGCTCCAGCTTGCTTGTGACCCTGTACAGGATAAGCTGTTATGGATAATGGATGGATATGATTGGTGCTGTACTGCTCCTGAATTTTAATTATTTGAATGAATGCTAAAATGTTTTTGCATTTTCACATAGTGTGTTCTGACTGGCTGAGAGTGGTACAGTGTGTTCTGGTTGGATGGAGCAGGAAGGTCTGTTCATATTGCTGAGTCAATACCCCTTGTTATTATCCATCCATCCATTATCTGTAGCTGCTTATCCTGTGCAGGGTTGCAGGTAAGCTGGAGCCTATCCCAGCTGACTATGGGCGAAAGGCAGGGTACACCCTGGACAAGTCACCAGAACATCACAGGGCTGACACATAGACACAGACAACCATTCACACTCACATTCACACCTACAGACAATTTAGAGCCACCAATTGTTAGGACTAGGACTGTTTTGGCCTCTAGAGGCCGCTGTTATTTCCTTTTCATGTCGTGTTCATTTTGGCCTCTAGAGGCCGCCACTGTTCCTGTGTTTTGAGTTTGTGTTAATTGCCTAATTATCTTCACCTGTGTCCTTAATTAGTTTGTCTATTTATACCCCTGAGTTCAGTCCTCTTGTCACGGAGTCTTTGTGCTGTTATGTTTATCTCCAGTTTCCTTTGTACTGTGTTTTTTGATCTTCTTAGCTTTTGTATTTTTGCACTTTGCTTTTCTTTTGGATTATACTCTTTGGTTTTTTTTTGTCTTTTGTTTTGCCCTGTATATAGTGTATATAGTTTAAATAAACCTTTTGATTCTTTTTCTACTTCCGCCTCACGCCTCTGCATTTGAGTCATCCCCCTGGTGGCCTAGTGGGGGTTTGCTGGATTATCACACCAACGAACCAGGTTCGAATCCCAGCAAAACCCTAACAGAAAGACTCCGTCATGACCGACTCAGCAGAGGCTGCTTCAACTGTCTACCCGGCCAACCTTCAGGGAATTATGGCAGCTTTGACACGCTTCGGAGCGACCATGGACGCTCATGGACGTACGCTCACCAGCCAACGTGAGGCCCTCGCTCACCACGAGGAACTGCTTCAGCAAATTGGGAAAACCCTGGCACAGCTGACATCTCTGCCTGCATCTCCTGATCCAGTTCCTGCTCCTGATCCAGCTCCCACTCCTGCTCCAGTGCCTCCTGCAATGCTGCCTTCTTCACCTCGCGAACCCAGCCTTCCTGCACCACAGAGGTATGACGGCAAGCACAGTGAGT
Organism: Neoarius graeffei; assembly: GCF_027579695.1. Classification (NCBI taxonomy): domain Eukaryota; kingdom Metazoa; phylum Chordata; class Actinopteri; order Siluriformes; family Ariidae; genus Neoarius; species Neoarius graeffei. Next base: position 69,379,451 of record NC_083585.1, read on the forward strand.
GCCGAGAGTTCCTTACCCAGTGTCAACTCACCTTTGAGCTTCAGCCTACCACCTACACTACGGATCGCCGCAAGATTGCCTTTGTGATCACCTTATTAACTGGTAAGGCGCGAGCCTGGGCTACTGCTATCTGGCAAAGACAGGGACCTGAGTGCTTTGATTTCCAGCTGTTTTCTGAAGAGATGCTTCGGGTCTTCGATCAGGCAGACATCAGTACCGACGCAGCCCGAAAGCTCATGTCCATCCGGCAAGGAGGAAGCGTCGCAGATTACGCCATCTCGTTCCGAACACTCGCAGCAGTAAGTGGATGGAACGAGACTGCCCTGGTGTCAGCCTTCCACCATGGTCTGTCTGACCCCATCAAGGACGGTCTGGCCTCTATTGGATGCCCAAGTGACCTCGAAACCCTCATCTCACATGCTATTCGTCTGGACAACAGGATGAGAGAACGCCACCAAGCCTTGAGCCCCCCCAGCCTCCCTACCTCTACCTGGAGACCGTCTACCTCCTTCAGTGACTGTCCAGAACCCATGCAAGTGGGTCGTACTCGCCTCTCCGCATCTGAGAGGGAGCGCAGAAGGAGGGACAAGTGCTGCATCTACTGTGGCAAGCCTGGTCACTTCCGAGCATCATGTCCCGAACTCTTGGGAAAAGGACCGCCCCGTCCAGCCGAGGGAGGGTTGTGACGGGGCCTACCCTCTCTCCCGGACTCCCTGGCCAAGGAATCTACATCCCGGTCTCCATCTCCTGGGGTGAGTCTGTCCACTCTTGTCAAGCTTTGATAGACTCAGGGGCGGCTGGGAACTTTATGGATATTCACTTCGCCCAAAGCATCAATATACCTACTGCACCTCTTGAAGTCCCACTGTCTGTGTCTGCCCTCGATGGCCAAGCGTTAGGTGATGGAAGAGTCACTCAAGTTACTTCTCCAGTCTTCCTCCAGTCTCAAGGTCACAAGGAAGAAATATCCCTGCACCTGATTCCTTCACCTGAGTTCCCAGTTATTCTAGGCCTTCCTTGGCTTACTCGCCACAACCCTCGCATAGACTGGGTAACAAGCCAGGTTGTGGAATGGGGCCCTGCATGCCATGCCTCTTGTTTGCTCTCTAGCTCTCCTGTGTCTCCTGCCGAGCCCCCTGATCTCACCGAGTTATCTCAAGTTCCCACAGAGTACTGGGATCTCAAGGAGGTATTCAGCAAGAGCAGGGCCGCTGTTCTTCCTCCGCACCGGGCCTACGACTGTGCCATCGACTTGCTCCCTGGGACTACCCCTCCTCGTGGCAGACTGTTTTCACTCTCTCAGCCAGAACGCAAGGCCATGGAGGAATACCTCAAAGATGCCCTGGTCTCTGGGTTTATTCGACCCTCCACTTCACCTGCTGGAGCCGGCTTCTTCTTTGTCGGCAAGAAGGATGGGGGGCTCCGACCATGTATTGATTACAGGGGCCTGAATAAGATCACTGTGCGCAACCGATATCCCCTTCCACTGATGTCCACAGCTTTCGACCTGCTCCAAGGCGCCACCGTCTTCACCAAGTTGGACCTACGGAACGCATACCACCTCATCCGTATCCGACAGGGAGACGAGTGGAAGACTGCCTTTAACACCCCGTCTGGGCACTACGAATACCAGGTGATGCCCTTCGGACTCACCAACGCACCAGCTGTTTTTCAGGCCCTAATCAACGACGTCTTAAGGGACATGATTAACCTATACGTTTTTGTCTACCTCGACGACATCCTTATCTTTTCCAAGACCGTGCAGGAGCACCGCCACCATGTCCGCCAGGTTCTCCAGAGGCTGCTACAGAACAATCTGTTCGCCAAGGCCCAGAAATGCAAATTTCATGTTCCCGAGGTCTCCTTTCTGGGATTTATTGTACGGACAGGCCAACTCCAAATGGACCCTGCCAAGACCCTGGCCGTCCGGGATTGGCCTACTCCCAAGTCCGTTAAGGAGGTTCAGCGGTTCTTAGGATTCGCTAACTTCTACCGCAAGTTCATCAGGAACTTCAGTTCTGTGGCAGCACCCATGTCAGACCTCACCAAAGGGACAGGTGGATCTTATGGCTGGTCTCCTCAGGCAGAAAAGGCGTTCAAAGACCTCAAGGACCGCTTCTGCACGGCACCCATTCTGGTTCTCCCGGACACCTCCCAACCATTCATCGTGGAGGTGGACGCCTCGGACAGTGGTGTCGGCGCGGTGCTCTCTCAACGTTCGGAAGGAAAGCTGCACCCCTGCGCTTACTTCTCCCACCGCCTGAGTCCTGCTGAGTCCCGGTACGATGTGGGGGATCGAGAACTGCTAGCGGTCAAACTGGCCCTTGAGGAGTGGAGGCACTGGCTGGAGGGAGCACAACATCCATTCCTGGTTTGGACTGACCACAAGAACCTGGAGTACCTCCAGCAAGCCAAGAGACTGAACCCTCGACAGGCTAGGTGGGCCCTGTTTTTCAGTCGGTTTGACTTCACCCTCTCATACCGCCCCGGCTCCAAGAACACCAAACCTGACGCACTGTCCAGACTGTTCTCTGCCACTAACAGGGAGAATGAAGTCGGGCCTATTATCCCTGTGTCCCGGATTGTGGCCCCTGTCCGCTGGGGTATTGAGGAGGCTGTCCGACGAGCCCAACGCCAGGACCCCGGTCCTGGGACGGGGCCACCAGGCCTCTTGTACGTCCCACATCAAGCCCGGGCCAAGGTTCTCCAGTGGGGTCACTCTTCCCCTCTCACCGCCCACCCGGGAGCTCGGAGGACCCTGGACTTCCTGAAAAGACGCTTCTGGTGGCCTAACATGGAGAAGGAAGTAAGGTCATTTGTCCTGTCCTGTGAGGTTTGCACCAGAACCAAGAACCCACGACAGCGTCCCCAGGGTCTCCTGCATCCTCTGACCATTCCCCGGCGTCCCTGGTCCCACGTGGCAGTCGACTTTATCACGGGTCTCCCTGAGTCACAAGGTAACACGGTCATTTTGGTCTTAGTTGACAGATTCTCCAAGGCCTGCCGCTTCATACCACTGTGCAAACTCCCCTCTGCTCTTGAAACTGCGAAACTTTTGTTTAATCATGTCTTCCGAGTCTTTGGTCTTCCACAGGACATCGTCTCAGACCGAGGGCCCCAGTTCTCCTCCCGAGTGTGGCACGGGTTCTGCAAGGTCATCGGAGCCACTGCCAGCCTCTCCTCTGGGTTTCACCCACAGTCCAATGGTCAGACGGAGAGGCTCAACCAGGACCTGGAAACCACCCTGCGAGGCCTGGCTATGGATAACCCGACATCGTGGAGCACCTGGCTGCCATGGGCGGAGTACGCCCACAACACCCTGCAGTCATCGGCCACCAAGCTGTCGCCATTCCAGTGCCAATTCGGGTTCCAGCCACCTCTGTTCCCGGACCAGGAGGAGGACGCGGGGGTGCCCTCGGTCAACCAATATGTGAGACGGTGTCGCAAGACCTGGAGCAAGGTCAGGAAGACCCTCATACAGACCTCCAGAACCAACCAGACTCAGGCCAACCGCCATAGAAGACCTGCACATGCTTTCCGCCCTGGGCAGCGTGTTTGGCTGTCCACTAAGGACCTTCCACTGCGGGTGGAGAACCGCAAGCTTGCTCCTCGCTACATTGGCCCCTTCAAGGTGGTGCGCAGGGTGAACCCTGTCTCCTACCGGCTCCAGTTGCCCCGGACTCTGAGGATCAACCCCACTTTCCATGTTTCCCTGTTACGGCCCGTACTGACGTCTACGTATGCCCCTGCCCCTAGGAACCCCCCACCCCCCCGCATCTTCCAGGGGCAGACTGTGTTCACTGTGAATCGCCTGCTTGACTCCCGCTGGGTCCGCGGCGGGTTGCAATATCTGGTGGACTGGGAGGGCTATGGTCCTGAGGAGCGCTGCTGGGTTCCTGCTCGGGATGTCCTTGATAAAGAACTATGTCGGGACTTCCATTCGGCCCATCCGGATCGCCCTGGGAACGTCAGGAGACGCTCCTAGGGGGGGGGGTCCTGTTAGGACTAGGACTGTTTTGGCCTCTAGAGGCCGCTGTTATTTCCTTTTCATGTCGTGTTCATTTTGGCCTCTAGAGGCCGCCACTGTTCCTGTGTTTTGAGTTTGTGTTAATTGCCTAATTATCTTCACCTGTGTCCTTAATTAGTTTGTCTATTTATACCCCTGAGTTCAGTCCTCTTGTCACGGAGTCTTTGTGCTGTTATGTTTATCTCCAGTTTCCTTTGTACTGTGTTTTTTGATCTTCTTAGCTTTTGTATTTTTGCACTTTGCTTTTCTTTTGGATTATACTCTTTGGTTTTTTTTTGTCTTTTGTTTTGCCCTGTATATAGTGTATATAGTTTAAATAAACCTTTTGATTCTTTTTCTACTTCCGCCTCACGCCTCTGCATTTGAGTCATCCCCCTGGTGGCCTAGTGGGGGTTTGCTGGATTATCACACCAACGAACCAGGTTCGAATCCCAGCAAAACCCTAACACCAATTAACCTAACCTGCATGTCTTTGGACTGTGGGGGAAACCGGAGCACCCAGAGGAAACCCACATGGACACAACATGCAAACGTCACATAGACAGGCCCCCGTCAGCTACTGGGCTCGAACCCAGAACCTTCTTGCTCTGAGGTGACAGTGCTAACCACTACACCACCCCCTGTTATTATTATTTTATTTAAAACAATCAGTTACAAAGCTAAAAAGCAAGACAAATTAAAAAAGAACCATCAATAAATAAATCACACTATGACATACCTAAAGAGAGAGAGGCACACACACACACATCCATGAAATACTGACACAAATGGACAGATAGACAGACAAACAGACAGATAAACAGACAGAGTAAACTCAAGTATTAAATTATGGAATTAGCTGGAGAGTTTTGGCGCTCTGTGCAAGATTAGTGTAAGATCTGACTGACAGTCAGAGAGGGATAGGGCATGAGACTTGGTGAATGCTAGTTATGCATGCATGTCTATGTGTTGGAGAGTTTTAATTACCCTCTTTATTGCCGTAGCCATTTATGATCCAGTCAGCAGCAAATGGCAACAAAATCAACAGTCAAGCCAACTTTGCTGCTGCAGCTGTTTATGAACTAGTTCAGCAACATACGGTGCTTGAAATTTTGTGAACCCTTTAGAATTTTCTATATTTCTGCATATATGTGGCAGATCACAGAATCCAGGGACACATGTTGGCCCGGGGGCATTTTGAGTTATTGACAGATTCAGAAAGTGCAGTTTCTAAGCTTTCCAATGATGCCTTCCATGTGGAGATCTGACAATATTTGAAGAATGTGTGGCCTTTTGAAAGTGCATACTTCTTAAAACAGAAAAGGGAGAAAATCGCCCTCAAAGTTTTCCATCTCAGCTACTCTGGGTGCAGGGCGGGCACATAATGGTGTTCATTTGCATGACATTAAAGAAAGCCCTACCCCCTACTAGCTAGCATGATACTACTTTCATGTAAACAAAGATCACCACGTCAATTTTCCTTCCATGCAAAGTATGCCCAACACAATTATGAAGTACAAAAATAAGTCCTAAAGTATACTTTAACGTTTTGTGGTTGAAAAATTACTCACACCGTAAGAAAGAAAGATAGCACAATGATGACACAACTAACACAACACTAGTAATGCCTCGGTCACAACCGGCCGTAGAGTACGCGCTTGTACAGCCAGTCTACATGCAAAAAATGCAAGAAACGCACGGAGAGCGTGCATGAAACGCACGAAAGCGCGCGTGTGAAAAGCACGAGAGCGCGCGTGTAATGTGCTGATTTTCGAGCCGCAGACCGGCTGCAGAGGTTCTTTGTCATGTCAAACAAACTCTAAGGGTGCTTACGTTTTTTTCAGGTTGCAAGACAAACTTACGGCCAACGCGCGTCTTTCTCCGTGAACAAAAAAAAAAAAAACCGCAGCGATTTGGGAAACGCCAAAAATCACACGGCCAAAAAATCGTACGTCCGGTTGTGACCTAGGCTTAACCAAACCACAACACTCTCCGTTACATGCAAAAATAACCACACAGCCTTAGATTAATAAACTTACCCCATCAGAAAGAGAAACGGCGCCTTGCACACACCAATGCCTCTGATGGAATGTAATCCTAGAACGGTCCATGTATCATCCAATCATTCAAGTATTCCATTCAATCTGGAAAACGAGGTTGCGTTTTTTTTTTTGCTAGAAATGGTGATCTCCGATGTAAATACCGAGTGTCTGTTTGCTTCGCGGTGTGTCACCTCCTCTGCGCTCTGTTTAGTAACTCATTCCATAGTGAAATCACATGCCTGTATGCAGTTAAGTAGCCATGCGCTCAATTCGGATCATACAGCTGATTCACGGAAAAAAAAAACAAATGACTTAAATCATCATGTGAATGGCCCATATGGTAATTTACCCACACCCCCCAGCAGGCTACAGTCCTGACAAAAACGAGACAATTTGCAACAAAAAATGTATGATTTTCCAACAAAACAATCCATTATCTGAAATACTGATTGCATTCTTCAAGATCTCAACTTGCACATGATGGAAAAAAACAAAAATCACTAATTTCGAAAAAAAATGCTTCTTTTGCGATTATCTCGGATTCGTTTCAGCCGACATGTGTCCCTGGATTCGGTGAGGGGGTCACAAATATGACCTAAAACAACATCAGATTTTCACACAAGTCCTAAAAGTAGATAAAGAGAAGCCAGTTAAACAAATGAGACAAAAATATTATACTTGGTCATTTATTTATTGAGGAAAATGATCCAATATTACATATCTGTGAGTGGCAAAAGTATGTGAACCTTTGCTTTCAGTATCTGGTGTGACCCCCTTGTGCAGCAATAACTGCAACTAAACGTTTGCGGTAACTGTTGATCAGTCCTGCACACCGGCTTGGAGGAATTTTAGCCCATTCCTCTGTACAGAACAGCTTCAACTCTGGGATGTTGGTGGGTTTCCTCACATGAACTGCTCGCTTCAGGTCCTTCCACAACACTTCCATTGGATTAAGGTCAGGACTTTGACTTGGCCATTCCAAAACATTAACTTTATTCTTCTTTAACCATTCTTTGGTAGAACGACTTGTGTGCTTAGGGTCATTGTCTTGCTGCATGACCCACCTTCTCTTGAGATTCAGTTCATGGACAGATGTCCTGACATTTTCCTTTAGAATTCGCTGGTATAATTCAGAATTCATTGTTCCATCAATGATGGCAAGCCGTCCTGGCCCAGATGCAGCAAAACAGGCCCAAACCATGATACTACCACCACCATGTTTCACAGATGGGATAAGGTTCTAATGCTGGAATGCAGTGTTTTCCTTTCTCCAAACATAACGCTTCTCATTTAAACCAAAAAGTTCTATTTTGGTCTCATCCGTCCACAAAACATTTTTCCAAGAGCCTTCTGGCTTGTCCACGTGATCTTTAGCAAACTGCAGATGAGCAGCAATGTTCTTTTTGGAGAGCAGTGGCTTTCTCCTTGCAACCCTGCCATGCACACCATTGTTGTTCAGTGTTCTCCTGATGGTGGACTCATGAACATTAACATTAGCCAATGTGAGAGAGGCCTTCAGTTGCTTAGAAGTTACCCTGGGGTCCTTTGTGACCTTGCTGACTATTGCACGCCTTGCTCTTGGAGTAATCTTTGTTAGTTGACCACTCCTGGGAGGGTAACAATGGTCTTGAATTTCTTCCATTTGCACACAGTCTGTCTGACTGTGGATTGGTGGAGTCCAAACTCTTTAGAGATGGTTTTGTAACCTTTTCCAGCCTGATGAGCATCAACAACGCTTTTTCTGAGGTCCTCAGAAATCTCCTTTGTTCGTGCCATGATATACTTCCACAAACGTGTTGTGAAGATCAGACTTTGATAGATCCCTGTTCTTTAAATAAAACAGGGTGCCCACTCACAGCTGATTGTCATCCCATTGACTGAAAACACCTGACTCTAATTTCACCTTCAAATTAACTGCTAATCCTAGAGGTTCACATACTTTTGCAACTCACAGATATGTGATATTGGATCATTTTCCTCAATAAATAAATAACCAAGTATAATATTTTTGTCTCATTTGTTTAACTGGGTTGTCTTGATCTACTTTTAGGACTTGTGTGAAAATCTGATGATGTTTTAGGTCATATTTACTGTATGCAGAAATATAGAAAATTCTAAAGGGTTCACAAACTTTCAACCACCACTGCATGCCAAGTAATCTAAAGCTATTGTAAAGGAGCTCCAAAGTTTTTTGAAATGTGAGGGTTGGTTTTGGAGTGTTATTTTTTCCATAGATATATATTCTTTGAGAAGGTTGGATCATTGCATAATGTTTAATTTATTCCTTGTTTTCCAGTTTAGAAGAACTGTTTTCTTGGCAATAGGTAAGGCAATTAGGATAAGTCTAGGATTTTATATTGTTGGGTTTATTATTGATAGAGCTGCAAGTAGGCAGAAAGATGGAGAGACTGGGATGCTAGAGTTTGTAATAATTAGATTAGATTAGATTAGATTAGATTAGATTAGATTAGATTAGATTAGATTAGATTAGATTAGATTAGATTAGATACAACTTTATTGATCCCTTTGGGAGGGTTCCCTCAGGGAAATTAAAATTCCAGCAGCATCATTACAGGATAAACAGAGAATAGAAAATAGAGAAAAACTTCTAGATAAATTAAATTAAATTAAATTAAATTAAATTAAGTATTTACATAAAAAAGAATAAGATATGAGGGGAAAAAAAGTCCAGCAGGAGATGTATTGCACATTATATTGCACATTATATTGCAATCCAGTATGTCCAGTATTGCTTATTGTCAGGCTAGGCTACTGCTCCTTCCAGTCCTCTGTCCTCCTGTTACCCCTCCTTCCCCCCAGAGAGGAGTTGTACAGTCTGATGGCGTGAGGGACAAAGGAGTTTTTAAGTCTGTTAGTCCTGCACTTGAGAAGGAGCATTCTGTCACTGAACAGGCTCCTCTGGTTGCTGATGATGGTGTGCAGAAGGTGACGAGCATCGTCCATGATGTTCAGTAGTTTGTCCATAGTCCTCTTCTCTGCCACCGTCACCAGAGAGTCCAGCTTCATGCCGACCACAGAGCCGGCCCGCCTGATCAGTTTGTCCAGCCTGGATGTGTCCTTCTTGGATGTGCTGCCCCCCCCCCATTACACCACGGTGTAAAACAGGACACTGGCGACCACGGACTGATAGAACATCCACAGGAGTTTCCTGCAGATGTTAAAGGACCGCAGCCTCCTCAGGAAGTATAGCCTACTCTGTCCCTTCCTGTACAAGTGGTTGGTGTTGCAAGTCCAGTCCAGCTTGCTGTCCAGCCACAGCCTGAGGGACTTGTAGGAATCCACAGCCTCCACCTCAACTCCCTCGATCAGAACTGGTCATGACCTTAGTCTGGACCTCCCAAAGTCAATGACCAGCTCCTTGGTCTTCGAGGTGTTGAGCTGCAGATGGTTCCTGTTGCACCAAACGGCAAAGTCCCTCACCAGGCTCCTATACTCCTCCTCTCTGCCGTCCCTTATACACCCCATGATGGCTGTGTCATCTGCGAACTTCTGAATGTGACACAGCTCCGAGTTGTAGCAGAAGTTCGTGGTGTACAGGGTGAAGAGAAGAGGGGCCAGCACCATGCCCTGGGGTGCTCTGGTGCTCCTAATTAAATTAGATTAGATAGAACTTTATTGATCCCTTTGGGACGGTTCCCTCAGGGAAATTAAAAATCACAGTGTCAGACGTGATGTCCTTCAGCCTGATGTACTGCGGCCTGTTGGTGAGGTAGCTGGAGATCCAGGTGACCAGACAGGGGTCCATTCGCATCCTGTTCAGTTTGTCCTGAAGCATAAGGAGCTGGATGGTATTGAAGGCACTCGAGAAGTCCAAGAAGAGGATCCTCACTGCACCATTTCCCTTATCCAGATGTGAGTGGGCTCGGTGTAGCAGGTAGAGGATGGCGCCTTCCACACCGACACCTGCCTGGTACACAAACTGCAGACAGTCCTGGACGTGTTGCACCTGGGTTCTGAGGAGGCTGAGGAAGAGCCGCTCAAATGTCTTCATCAGATGTGAAGTGAGTGCCACCGGTCGGAAGTCCTTCAGCTCACTGGGCCGGTTCTTCTTGGGAACTGTAACGATGCATGATGTCTTCTAGAGGGTGGGCACTCTCCCCAGCTGCAGGCTGAGGTTGAAGATGTGTTGGAGTGGTTCACCCAGTTCAGCAGCGCAGGTCTTCAGTAGTCGGGGACACACCTTGTCCGGGCCTGCTGCATTCCTGGGGTGAAGCTTCCTCAGTTGACTTCTGACCTGGTCTGCAGTAATGCATGGAGGAGTCTGTGTTGAGGTGGGGGAGGAGGGGGCTGCTGCGATGACTGGGGGGAGGCGTGTTGAGGGAAGAAGGAGAGATGGCTGCAGTGAGGGGGAGGGTGGGGGAACTTGGGCTGGTTGAACTGGCTGAAGAAGTCATTCAACTCGTTCGCCCTCTCCACTGTCCCCTCAATGACTCTGGTCTTTGTGTTGTGGCCTGTGATGGTTTTCACACCTTCCCAGACCCCCCTCATGCTGTTCTCCTTCAGCTTCTACTCCACCTTTCTCCTGTAACTGTCCTTAGATTAGATTAGATTAGACTAGATTAGATTAGATAAAACTTTATTGATCCCTTTGGGTGGGTTCCCTCAGGGAAATTAGCTTCCCTCACGCAGCATTTCACCTCTTGCTGTGCTGCTTTCATCACCTCCCTGTCCCAGTTCCTGAAGGCGGCCTTCTTCCTGTTGAGGACAGCTTTCACTTCCTGTGTTACCCATGGCTTGTTATTAGGGTAACACCGTACAGTCTTAGTGGAGGAGACCACGTCTGCATAGAAGTTGAGCTAATCCATCAGACAGTGTGTCAGCCCCTCTATGTCCTCACAGTGTGGGCTAAGCAGCACATCCCAGTCCATGATGTCATAGCAGTCTCTGAGGGCATCTTCCATTTCAGGGGACCATCTCCTGATGGAGCTAGTTGTTGCAGGCTGCATTTGGACTAGGGGGGTGTACTTCGGCTGTAAACGAACCAGGTTGTGGTCAGACTTCCCTAGTGGGGGGAGGGGTGTGACTCTGTATGCATCCCTCACATTAGCATACAGCAAGTCAATTGTCCTGTTGTTCTTTGTTGGACAATCCACAGCCTGGTAAAAAGCAGCCAAAGTAGAGTCCAAAGTAGCATGATTAAAGTCCCCAGAAATGATGATAAATGCCTCAGGGTGCTGTGTCTGCAGCCTTGCTGTGACAGAGTGAATCCTCTCACATGCAGCATCTGCGTCTGCCCTCGGAGGGATGTAAACACAGATGGTGATCACGTGACTGAACTCCCTCGGCAGATAATATGGCCGCAGGCTAATGGCTAGCAGTTCCAAGTCCGGGCAACATAAGACTGTCTTTACGGAGATATGTCCCGGGTTACACCAGCGATTGTTAACATAAATGATGAGTCCCCCACCTTTGTCTTTCCTGCATGCTTTAGTGTCTCTGTCAGCTCTCACAGCAGTGAACCCCCGCAGGTCCATGTTAGCATCCGGTACAAGGTGTGTTAGCCATGTCTCCATAAAGATAAATAAGCTGCTCTCCTGGTAAATCCGCTGGTTGTTCAGTGCGGAAAGCTCGTCGACTTTATTTGGCAGCGAGTTCACATTCCCCATGATAACGGAGGGAATGGATGGTTTGTAGCGCTGCCAGTTGTCCGCTAGCCTAGCCTTTAGCTTAGCCCCGGCTTTGCAGCCCCTGGGTTTCCTCCTCAGCTCAGCCGGAATGGGTTGTCGTATTCCGGCTCGTCCCATTGTTTTCAGGGCCAGCAGCTCCTCTCTCGAATAAGTGAGAAAACTGGCTCCTGGTTGTGTGTTAAAGTTAAAAATATCCATGTGATATAAGTAAAACACACTATGTCTTCGTAAGAAGAGCAGAAAAGTAAAAAGGTGGAAAAAGAGGTTTAAAGAGCTAAAAACTACAGAGCTACTCGAGATGCAGCTGTCTCACACATTGCCACACTTCATGATCATTTGTTGATGATTTCTTCCCAGAAACGATTAATTGGAGGGCAAAGCCAGATGGAGTGAAAATAGTTCTCTGGGATATTTTGTTTGCAGTGCAAACATATGTCAGAGTCTATGAAACCCATTCTATACAAACTGTTTTGGGTGTAATGTGTTCTGTGGATTATCTTATACTGTATTAGTTGTAAGTTGGTATTGCTGGTCATTGTGAAGCTTTCTGTGTTGAGGGTAATTGACAGGTCTTTCTCCCAGGCTTTAATTGGGAAAGAGATTGTTAAATTTACAGTAGAAATTAGTTCGTATAATTTTGAAAGGCTCTTCCTTGGGTTGGTTAATTTGGTGATTTCATATATTAATGAAGATGGGAGTAAGCTATTATTTGATACATTGATCTTAGATTTTAGAACAGACCTTAACTGAAGGTATTGAAAGTATTGTGCTTTCTCAACATTGTATTTTTTTGTGATTGTTGGAAAGTGACGAATTTGTTGTTCTGAAAAAGGTGCTAGAGATGTGTGATACCAGCTTGTTTCCATGAGTTGAAGTTGAGAGGTTTTTTGTTGAATAGAAAGTCTGGGTTATTCAACATTGTGGTGTACTTACAGGGTTCCAGAGAAGATTTTATTGATTTTCTACCAAGCAGTTAAAGTTGTTGAGATTAGTGGGTTATTAAAATGATTGTGGTGTTTTATTGTAGTGTTAAGGAATAGTAAATCAGACATGGTGATGTCTTTGCATTCAGATTGTTCTATCTCTAACCCTGATGTGTCGTACTAGTTTGAGTGTATCCAGCTGGTAACATAACGTAGTTGATTTGCTAAAAATCAATGGAGTTTGGGAAGTTTGGTGCTTCATCACCTCCTTGAGACTTATGTTTCTGTAAGGAGACTAATTTAATTTGGGGTGCTTTATTTTCCCAGTAAAATTTACTTGTTATCAAGTTAAGTGAGTTAAACCAGGTATTAGTAGGTTGGGTCAGGATCATCGCAAAGAGTTAGTTTACTTTGGGTAGAATGATCATTTTTACAGTTGCTATTCTACCTACAAGACCTCAAGTTGGCCTAGTGGTTAGCATGTCCGCTTCTTGATTGGGAGATCGTGAGTTCTACTCGTGGTCAGGTCATGCCAAAAACCATCATAAAAATGGTACCTATTACTGTCTGGGAAGGCATGCTGCAATGCAAATGGAGAAGTCAAACTCTTGCAGTTACCAGAGGACCCACCCTCCACTGTAGCCCTAGCTATATAGGTGAGAGGCTGAGGGCTATCAAAACGGAGATCAGCCCCACACCCATATGCCTCAAAGAGCTGGTTAGTGCTGGGACAGGAGACTGCCTAGGAAGGCCAGATTCTGGCATGAGAGGGACTTTGATTCTACCTATAAGTGAGATGGGTAAGTTCATCCAGCAATTTAAGTCATCTTCTATTTTTTTTAATTAATGGAACAAAGTGTGGGTTAAAGAGCTCTGACATTTTGGCAGAAATGTTTAGACCTAAGTACCTAATGTTACCAGTGGAAATGGGGAAGTGGGATGCAAAATTCCAGTCATTCCCATTTATAGGAAGAACTTTTGATTTGGACCACTTTAAAGCATCGTCGGAAATTTCAGAGAATCGATTGATCACTTGAGTGGCTTCTTAGAGAGAAATTGATGGGTTTTGTAGGTTAAGCAGAATATCATCTGCATATACACTGATTTATGGTAATTTTTAAGAGTTTGAATTCCCTTTACATTACTGTTTTGACAATACCCCCTGTTATTAAGAGACAACACCAATTAACACTGTGAAAAAACGAAGCAACCAGTGGTCTGACATTTTCTTACATGGGATTTCGAAGAATTCTCACACAGCTGAAGTGGTTCAATAGCTGTGCAATCAATTGATGATGTCTGTCTCGTAGTCTAATGAAATGCATGGAAAGGTTACAGCGTGCTGTGTTTGCAGCTAAATGTCACACAGTGGTTTGAACAGAAGTCACAGAGGAATTCCAGAAATACACTGTTCACTCATTTATTTCATTCTGGAGCTCAGAAATAATCAGACTGTATGACCAGACAGAGATCTGCTCCTGCTTTTATGGCTTTGAGAAACACTACAAACTTGAGTAGGCAGGTGAAGATCACATAAAAGAAAAAGGTCAACATTAACATTAATATTTTGTGCCCAAAAGCAGCTAAGCTAAAGCTAGCTAAAGAAGGAAGTGACCGCTAGCTCGCTAGACATATAGACAACAAATTTCAGAAATGAATACAGATAATCAAACAGAAGTTTATACTTAGACTGTAGCTTATTTACAATATTTACAAGTTACACCTACTGTAGTCTCTGAGTGATTATGAGTAGCGTGGATGTTTGAGATGTCAGTCATGTTCATTTCTGATTTACTGACTGGCAGGTGGTTATGAAGTTCCACCCCTTTGAGAGGTCTACTAACCATCATAAGGAGACTTTGTGTGTCCAGGCAGGACAAACAAAGAGTGCACTGTTCAATATGTCATGATGTTTTTTTTTTTCTGTACAGAATGCAGGGACTCAAAATGATGCCGTAAAAGCTGGTTGTTCAAATCCACAAACACTGAGCACACACTAATTAACAGACAGGATTCAGTGGAGATTTTAACTAGGGCTTTGGGTAGCTATGGCCTGAAGGTTAGAGAAGCAGCCTTGGGCCCAAATGGTTGCTGGTTCAATTCCCAGGACTGGTAGGAAAAATGTGAGGGCAGTTGAGTGAATGAACAGCACTTTTCCCTCCCTCTGTATCTCCTTCCTTTGTTGAAGTGCCCTTGAGCAAGGCCCCTAACCCCCAACTGCTCCACAGGCACTGTAGCATAGCTGCCCACTGCTCTGGGTATGTGTATGTGCTCATTGCTCACTTGTATGTGTTCACTGCTTCAGATAGGTTAAACGCAGAGAGGAATTTCACTGTGCTTGAGTGTGCATGTGACAAAAATAAAGGCTTCTTCTTCTTCTGTTTGAGTGTAATAAATAAACAGTGCAATATTAGTCCTGAAACCAGAAATCAATTTCTGAGCAATTCCAAAGAGCAGTGAAAAGCTCAGAAATTACATTATTATGATAATCCGCAAGACTTTGATGTCTTGCAAAAGGAAATGAACTGTAACCAAATTCCATAGATTTAGGAGAAAGGGGCCTTTAGTGGTGTGGTGGTGAATTGTCCCTGAAGGATGGGACACTAGCTGTATGTGTTTACTGCTCTGTATCTGTATCTAATCCTGAAGTGGGCATAGTCTTAATTTAAAGGATTTCTTTTTAATCTAAATGAACCAGTGGAAAGAAATGGAGAGTCAGCAGAGTCAGCATGGCGTGTGAATTCTGGCTATAACGGTTCTTCAACCTCAGATACATCATTCCAGTTTATAATTCATCACACCTAGAGGACTGTTTTTAAAGTCCACTCACACAGTTCTTTTTTTTTTTGTACCTAC
Source organism: Neoarius graeffei (assembly GCF_027579695.1). Taxonomy (NCBI): domain Eukaryota; kingdom Metazoa; phylum Chordata; class Actinopteri; order Siluriformes; family Ariidae; genus Neoarius; species Neoarius graeffei. The sequence goes on from NC_083585.1 coordinate 69,394,926, forward strand.
CCACCATAATTTCTAACCAATATCCTTGGTTCTGTTCACCAAGATATGACCAAACTCCGTGGTAGCCCAATTTAAACCACTGTAAATGTTACTGTTCATGTTTATGAATATGACCTTCTTTTGTCCTGCAAGCTTCGTATCTGACTGCTTGGTCATGCCCACATGGAAGTAAAACCCTCCTGCTTGGACAGTCCTGATACACACCTCAAGTGTGTCTCTGACCTGTACCTGTGGTTGTATCTGTTTAGAACATGTTTTCTGTTCATTCCAAAGAATGTATTCTCTAAATAATATATAACAATATTTAACATTAAGTTAGTTGTTGTATCACACAATCATGAACACTGTATCACTGGCTGATTGAGGCTGATGACAGGGACACATTGTTTTTGTTTATGTGTGTGTGAGAGAGTTTGCATGCGTCATATGTATGCATACGTAACATCTGTTGCCTCGTGTATAACCAGCATAATTTTGAAACATGAGTGTCTCCTGAACAAACAATAAAATGCTTGTTTTTTTTATTTGATATGTTTACCTGTTAAATTAATTGTATGCAGCACTGTTTTACAGATATAATAAAACTACTAGTATTATTAACACTACTACGAAAAACCTTATTAACAAAGCAGCAAATAATATCACAATGTTTTAGTAATAATGTTAAATACAGTAATAAATCCTATCATTTAGGGCAGAGCTTTAAAATGCTAGATGTTCTTGTAAGAACACTAACGAGTCCTGAACTCTAATGTTTGAGCTGAAGCTTCATCTTTCTTCAAACTGAGCTTCAGTCACCTCTGCTCTAATGAGGACACTGTATTTAACCCACATCAGCTTATTTAATCAAGTCTGTTAGTTGTTTTTCCTGGCAAACATGCTATTTTGGCACTGTAAGTGATTTTCGACGCGACCCAACAGATGGCTTTTAATGGAGATATAATTAGGAGCCAGTCAGGAGTGTTTAAAAGCCTTCCTGTGTTTGTGTTTTTGTTAGTACGGTCCATTATAACGGTTCTGACCATTTATAAAGAAACCCTATTATTAAAAAAGCATTATTGTTTAAATGTGACAGTGTATTAGAGCCACTGAGGTCGGGTGTTAATATTCAGAGAAAACACTCAGAATTTCTCTGAGATTAAAGTCACAAATTTACTGGTAGGTATTTTTTTGTTAAGGAACCACACTGACTACAAACACTGCATTTCCTGTAACTCTCGGTTCAGCCGTGGCATCTGTGGTGTAATGACGCTGATCCAACCTTGCAAAGCGATGAGCTGCCTGGTCAAAAAATACACTGTTTTTTTTTAAACTTGTGACTTTTAAATGTATTACTTTCTTCTTGTAAATTTATTATTTTTTATTGTATATTTGTGACTTTTTAAATAAATTTGTGACTTTTTTCTTGTAAAATTATGATTTTTTTTCCTAATAGATTTGTGACTTTTAAATTAATTTTTTCTTGTAAATTTATGATTTTTTTTCTCAAATTTGAATTTTTTGTTGTAAATTTGTGATTTTTTCTTATAAATGTATGATTTTTTTATTGTACTGTCATGATCCGCCCTGGACGTCCACTCCGGAGATTTACTATCTCCCAGTTCAGCGCAATCTGGATCCGGGACGGGACTTCCATCTTGCCGGCATTCACTTCCTGTTCTGCTCTGCTGTGTATAAATAGGCCGTTCTCAGAAGGGGACTTTGCCAGAACGTCTTGTCTGTTTCTCATGGCGTCTCTGTGCCATTTTTTGCTTCCTGGATTTTTTGCCTAGTCTTAGCCACAGTTCTTTGCACTCACATTTTGTCAGTTTTTCATATTAGCACTTTGTCTTTGTCTACCTCGTTGTTGTCTAGATTATTTTTGCTATTTTTGTTCATTGACTCTTTCTGGACTTTAATTAAATCTTTTTTTTTCATTGGATTTTCTGGTTTGTGTTCTGCTATTGGATCCTAACTCACCACATCTCGCCACCCTTAACATGTACATTTATTATTTCTTCTTGGAAATGTATTACTTTTATTGGAAATTTGTGATTTTTTTTCAGAACTGTTTTTTTTTCTCATAAATTAGATTTTTTTCTTGTAAATTTTTTTTTATTGTACATTTGTGACTTTTTCATAAATTTATTACTTTCTTGTAAATTTGTTACTTTTTGTCACAAATGTATGACTTTACAATCTCAGAGAACATCCAAGTTATTTTTCTTGTAAATTTATGACTAATTTCTGAAATTCTGTTTTTTCCCTCAAAATATTAACCCCTCCCCAGCTCCGTATTTTTTTTACATTATTTCATTTTATACCTACAATGGCCTTAATATGCCATAATATTTAAATGTTTCAGCAGCACTAATTTCCAAAGGTGAGAACATTTAGCGAGCAAAAGACAAAGCGACTCCCCTGCGTTTAGGGTTAGCAGATGTCTAGATCTTTTAAAAGGTTTCATTATCACTAACAATGACATTTTAGTAAAACATTAACATCTACACTGTTGCTGATCAATTTAAAGCTGATACTTTTGTTTTAAAAAAAGCTTGGATTATTTCAATGCATGTTTTCCTGGTTTAAGAATTTTTTTTTTTTAAACAGGTGAACACCTCCGTATCAAACAGCTTCAACCTGTTTGACAATGTTTGGACTGTTTTGAGAGCAAGCAGTAGAGAAATGTGTTCACAAACAGGTGGGGCTTTTTTTTCAGATGGTCAATGAGTTTTGTTCCTAAAACTGACGATTAAATCAGCACAGTAACTCCTGTCAGTGCCATCTGGCCGTGTTAGTATTCAGCATTTTTATACGTGTTCTCTACTAATGATCAACTCGGACACTTTATCAAAATTAGCGAGCGACTGAATGTGATCAGTGAGTAATTAAACCCAGAAGCTTGTTAGTGAATATAATAATCATGGGAGCATCACAGTGAGAGACGGATGGACGAATCTCTAGATTTTCTCATCGAGTGTTTATAAATGTGTAATAAACGTATAATGTGAATTAACTGTTGCTTGAAGTAATAAAAACGTGATTTCAACAGGCTTCATTTTGTAGCTTTTGATAAAGCTAAAAAGACTCACTTTATTTTCAACATTTTCATATTTATGTGTAGCAATAGTGAAACATGGATATCAATCTTTTTTATTTCAATCCCCTGCTTTCATTATTACCATCTTATTCCACAGCACTGTTTAATTCTGGACTGTCATTGGCCAGAACACACACTATTAATAATAATAATAATAATAATAATAATAATAATAATAATAATAATTTTGAGGTTCTGTGGTCATGCCTCAGCTTCATTTTGAGTTTGTTCAGAAGAATGATGGTGTGTGTATAATAAAACAGGAGCAATAAGTCGAGGTGTGAGATGAAATACGAGGTGGATGCATTTGAGGTAGCGAGTGAGCAAGCGTTTTTGTGTGATGTGATGGAGAAGTTAAGGGGAAACTGAGTGGCTCTGTAATAAATAAGCTTCATCACCACTGAGGGACATAATCCCATCCACAAGGGTGTGTTTTATTATGGCTCAGAGGTCATCTGTCCCATTAACTCTCATCTTCATTGACCTGCTGATACTCCGTGTGACAGATCTGTGCAGACAGACACAACTTCAACTCATGAGTAATGTATAAATCAGCTGGAATGGGTCAGGAATGAGAGAATGTTGGAAAGCTGATGGGCAGAGAAACCTGTTGAGATCATAACTCACTTCTTGTCAGTACTGTGTGCACAGCGAGTGGCGTTACTCCACCTCCTGCTCCTCTATTCCCAACGCTATTTAAACACTTTAATGTGCATCTATAAACTTTATACAGTGTAAACTGTTTCAGATTAAAGTGTGAAACTTTCCCATTGACACAATGAGTTTAATTCACACCAACAGCTGTTGATGTCATAAAGGAGTGTGGCAGTGGGGGCGTGGTCAAGTGTCAGTCTGTGACCGGAGGGCGGAGTCAAGGAAGGTAAGTGGCAGAATCACTGCACCTGATGTCTATTAACGTGTGTTTGTGTGTCTTCCCCAGTGACCGCGCCCTACATAAGGAGAGAGAGAGTAGAGGGAAGGAGCTCTCTCCCCAACCAGACGACTTGTGTGTGCGTGTGTGTGTGTGTGTGTGTGTGTGTGTGTGTGTGCGCGCGGGTGACTGGGAGAGTGTGGTTGCAAAGCTGAAAAACAAAAATAAAAGTTTTGAGAACTCAGTTCTGGCCTGCCGTCCTTCTGTGTTCCACCCACCCCTACAAAGTGCAACAGTGGTGCCGAAACCCGGGATGGAGCACAGAGAAGAACAGCCCCATGGAGTCCTCCCCCTTCACGGACCTGGTCCACGCCCTTGCCACGGGCCAGCAGAGCCAGCACCAGGCACTAGTCACCCTCTGGAAGGAGCAGGATAAGACACTAGCCCGAATAATGGCCCGGTTCTATTGGCCAGGGATTCGCGGCGATGTCTGTAGGTGGTGTACGGCATGCTGCGAATGCCAGTTAGTAAATCCAGCGGCCATTCCAAAAGCGCCTTTGCACCCTCTACCATTAATTGAGAACCCGCTCGAAAGAATTGGAATGGATCTCGTCGGGCCATTAGATCGGTCAACACGAGGGTACCACTTTATTTTAGTTCTGGTGGACTATGCAACGCGATACCCGGAAGCAGTGCCGCTTCGCAATATCTCAGCACGCAGTATTGCAGAGGCGCTCTTCCGCATCATCTCCCGAGTCGGAATCCCCAAAGAGATTCTGACTGATCAAGGCACCTTGTTTATGTCACGCACACTGAGCGAACTGTATGGGTTATTGGGAATTAAGCCGATCCGCACCAGCGTTTATCACCCACAAACGGATGGTTTAGTCGAACGGTTTAATTGCACACTCAAGAACATAATTAAAAAATTTGTTTGCGAGGATGCATGTAATTTGGATAAATGGCTTGAACCCTTGTTATTTGCAGTGTGAGAGGTCCCACAAGCCTCCATGGGGTTCTCCCCATTTGAATTATTATATGGGCGTAAGCCGCGCGGCATCCTAGATGTACTGCAAGAAAATTGGGAGGAGGGACCTTCCGTGAGCAAAAATGAAATTCAATACATTATTGACCTGTGCGCAAAACTCCACACACTCACACACCTAACCCAGGAGAATTTGCGGCAGGCCCAAGAATGGCAAACCCACCTGTACGACAGTGGTACGCGCCTTAGGGAGTTTGCACCGGGAGATAAAGTACTCGTACTGTTGCCCACATCGAGCTCCAAATTGATCACCAAGTGGCAAGGACCCTTTGAGGTCACACGGCGAGTTGGGGACGTCGACTATGAGGTGAGGCGAACGGACAGGGGTGGGGTGCTACAGATTTACCACCTCAATCTGCTCAAACTCTGGAATGAGGAGGTCCCCGTGGCGTTGGTGTCAGTGGTTCTGGAGAAGGCGGAGCTTGGGCCGGAGGTTCAAAAGGGAACATTGACATCGCGTACCTCTCTGGTCCCCTGTGGTGACCACCTCTCCCCGACCCAACTCGCGGAGGTTGCCCAGATGCAGACCGAATTTTCGGACGTGTTCTCGCCCCTGCCCAGCCACACCGACCTCATAGAACACCACATTGAGACGCCCCTGGGGGTGGTAGTGCGCAGCCGCCCTTACAGGTTGCCCGAACACAAGAAAAAAGTGGTTCGGGAAGAACTCGAGGTCATACTCGAAATGGGCATCGTCGAGGAGTCCCACAGTGACTGGAGCAGCCCAGTGGTCTTGGTGCCCAAGGTCGATGGGTCGGTCCGGTTCTGTGTAGACTATAGAAAACTCAACACGGTGTCTAAATTCGATGCGTACCCAATGCCTTGTATTGATGAGTTGCTGGATTGACTAGGCATGGCTTGCTTTAACTCGACACTGGATTTGACAAAGGGTTATTGGCAGGTCCCCTTGACGCCACTATCCCGAGAAAAAAATGGCCTTTTCCACACCGTTTGGCTTACACCAATTTGTTACACTTCCTTTTGGGCTGTTTGGGGCGCCCGCTACGTTCCAGTGGCTTATGGACAGGGTCCTACGCCCCCACGCCACCTAATACTTAGATGACATAATAATCTATAGTAATGACTGGCCGCGGCATCTGCAACACCTGAGGGCCGTCCTTAGGTCGCTGAGGCGAGTGGGTCTCACGGCCAACCCGAAGAAGTGTGCAATTGGGTGGGTGGAAGTACGGTATCTGGGCTTCCACTTGGGCAATGGGCAGGTGCGTCCCCAAATTAACAAGACAGCAGCGATTGCGGCCTCCCCGAGGCCCAAGACCAAAAAGGGGGTGAGACAGTTCCTGGGGCTGGCTGACTACTATCGTTGGTTTATACCTAATTATTCGGACGTCACCAGCCCACTGACTGATCTCACTAAAAAGGGGGCACCAGATCCAGTCCAGTGGACGGAGCAATGCCAGCAGGCTTTCTCTGAGGTGAAGGCTGCACTGTGTGGGGGGCCACTGTTACACTCCCCTGACTTTTCTCTCCCCTTTATGTTACAGACAGATGCATCGGACAGAGGGCTGGGGGCTGTTTTGTCCCAGGAGGTGGAGGGGGAGGACCGTCCAGTGCTGTATATCAGCAGAAAGCTTTTGTACATGAGGGGAGCTATAGCACCATCAAGAAAGAATGCCTTGCCATCAAGTGGGCAGTCCTTGCCCTCCACTACTACCTGCTGGGACGCCCTTTCACCCTCTGTTCGGACCACGTGCCCCTCCAGTGGCTCCACCGCATGAAGGATGCCAACGCGCAGATCACCCGTTGGTATTTGGCACTCCAGCCCTTTAACTTCAAGGTGATCCACAGGCCGGGGGCGCAGATGGTCGTGGCAGACTTCCTGTCTAGTCTCCCGGGGGGGGGGGGGGGGGGGGGGGAGTCGGCTGCAGGCCGGACGGCCGCCTGGCCTGAGTCGGGTGGTGGGGGTATGTGGCAGCGGGGGCTTGGTCAAGTGTCAGTCTGTGACCGGAGGGTGGAGTCAGGGAAGGTAAGTGGCAGAATCACTGCACCTGATGTCTATTAACGTGTGTTTGTGTGTCTTCCCCTGTGACCGCGCCCTACATAAGGAGAGAGAGAGTAGAGGGAAGGAGCTCTCTCCCCAACCAGATGACTTGTGTGTGTGCGCGCGTGGGTGACTGGGAGAGTGTGGTTGCAAAGCTGAAAAGCAAAAAAAAAAAAAAAGTTTTGAGAACTCAGTTCTGGCCTGCCGTCCTTCTGTCCTCCACCCACCCCTACAAAGTGCAACAAGGTGTTACAGCAACCAACCAATCAGCAGCTTCGATTCCTCCATATCAGTGGAACAATGCTCATTCCACCTTTAACTATTTTTTTCTTTCTCTCCTTCTGTCACTTCTTTCTTTATTTCTTTTTTTCTCTCATTCATTTCCTTCCTTCCTTCCTTCCTTCCTTCCTTCCTTCCTTCCTTCCTTCCTTCCTTCCTTCCTTCCTTCCTTCCTTCCAGTCTTTCTTCCTTTCTCTCTTTCTTTGCCATCTCTCTCTCTTTTACCAGTCATCCTTCTTTCTTACATTCCTCTGTCCTTTCTTGCATCCTTCCTTTTTCTTTGTTTCCCTTTTCTTTCTTGCATCCCTACATACTGTACCCTATTGTGCTTTTTTTTTTACATTACTTTACATGGTATTTAGCAGACGCTCTTATCCAGAGCGATGTACGAGTGCAAAAATCAGGTGCTGAACTTCTAGACAAGAAAATTCTAGTGCCAACTGAACAAGTGACAGCAAAACCAAGTGTAATATTTTGTTGAAGTACCAATACTCATACAGACAAGGAAACAAACCAACCATACAAGGTACAACTGGGGCGGCACGGTGGTGTAGTGGTTCGCGCTGTCGCCTCACAGCAAGAAGGTCCGGGTTTGAGCCCCGTGGCCGGCAAGGGCCTTTCTGTGCGGAGTTTGCATGTTCTCCCCGTGTCCGTGTGGGTTTCCTCCGGGTGCTCCGGTTTCCCCCACAGTCCAAAGACATGCAGGTTAGGTTAACTGGTGACTCTAAATTGACCGTAGGTGTGAATGTGAGTGTGAATGGTTGTCTGTGTCTATGTGTCAGCCCTGTGATGACCTGGCGACTTGTCCAGGGTGTACCCCGCCTTTCGCCCGTAGTCAGCTGGGATAGGCTCCAGCTTGCCTGCGACCCTGTAGAACAGGATAAAGCGGCTACAGATAAGGAGAGGAGACAAGGTACAACTAAATAGAGAACTCAAAACAGCTAACCCCAGGCTAGATAGTACACAGCCTGGGTTGGTTAAGATTGATACGCAGTTACACAGTGAGCAGGGGAGAGGTGTAGCCTGAAGAGGTGGGGCTTTAGTCTGCACTTGAAAGTGGTCATGGAGTTGGCAGTTCTGACCTCAATGAATCAGAATCAGAATCATTTATTTGTCATTGTAAGACATTGTCACAACGAAATTTAAAGTGCTACTCCTTCTGGTGCATAGAAGTATACATTCATACACTCACTCACGCCATACTCTACCATACGAAACTCATACCGATACATGCACATCATAAGACAGGTCACATAAGAAAACAGTATAAAAGTAGATATTACACAGTATAAACATAGATTTTATTTAATTTAATTTTTTTAAAGGATCACAGTAATGGAAAAGTGCAAATGCAATGCAAACAGGCAAGATAATCATTCAGCATGATGAAGTCCTATTTCTGTAACTGAATGTTTAGAGTTGTGATGGCTGTGGGGAAAAAGCTGTCTCTGAATCTGGTTGTGCGGGTTCTGGCAGAACTGTAATGCCTTCCTGAGGGGAGTAATTGAAAGTGTTCATGGTCTGGGTGAGAGGAGTCCTTGATTATGTTTTTTGCTCTGCTGAGGTAACGGGATGAGGCGATGCTGTCAAGTGTGGGCAGGGAGCAGCCAGTGATCTTTTCTGCAGACCTGATGACCCTTTGCAGTGATTTTTTCTGTGCCACAGTGCAGCTTGCATACCACACTGTGCTGCAGTACATCAATATGCTTTCTATAGCAGAGCGATAAAAGGCCACCAGCAGCATCTCCCTTAGGTTGTTTCTCTTTAGCAATCTCAGGAAGTAGAGACGCTGCTGTGCCCTTTTGATGATGGTAGTGGTGTTTGCTGTCCAGGAGAGGTCGTCGGCGATATGGACTCCCAGGAATTTGAAGGTGTGGGCCCTCTCGACACTAGCACCTTCTATGAGGAGTGGCGGTAGGTCCATATGCCGCTTCCTCCTGAAGTCCAGGATCAGCTCTTTGGTCTTTGATATGTTGAGCTCGAGATTGTTGTTATGGCACCATGCTGTCAGCCTCTTGATCTCAGCCCTGTAGTGTGTCTCATCATCTCCCTCTACTATGTGACTGATGACTGTGGTGTCATCTGCAAATTTGATGATGGTGTTGGAGGAATGAGCTGAGGAACAGTCACTGGTGTACAGGGAGTATAGCAAAGGGCTGAGAACACACCCTTGCAGTGCAACTGTACTGAGTGTGATAGTGGAGGAGAGGTGGGGGCCCAGCCGGACAACTTGTGAGCAGTTGGTGAGAAAATCACTTATCCAAGTACAGATGGGGGGGTGGAGAGGCCCAGGTGGAGCAGCTTGTTGATGAGAATGTCCGGGATGAGAGTGTTGAATGCTGAGCTGTAATCCACAAAGAGCATTCTCACATAGGTGTTACTGTGTTCCAGATGGTTTAGTGCCGCATGCATCGCTATGGCGATAGCATCCTCCGTGGACCTGCTTGACTGATATGCAAACTGATGGGCATCGAAAGAGGCTGGGAGGCTAGATTTTATGTACCGTAGCACCAGTTTCTCCAGGCATTTCATGACAACAGGTGTCAATGCAACTGGTCTGTATCTGTTAAGGTCCTCTGGAGCTGGCTTCAGGGAAGGTCATTCCACCAATGGGGAGCCAGGACAGACAGTAGTCTTGAGCGGGCTGGGCAGGAGCGGAGAGGAGGAGGGGCCAGTTGACCAGTAATAGCGGAATGTAGGGATCTGGCTGGCATGTAGGGGTGGAACAGGCTCTAGAGGTATGCTGGCCCTAACCTCTTGAGAGCCTGGTAAGCTAGCACCAGTGTCTTAAATTTGATGCGAACTGCGATAGGTAGCCAGTGCAGGTCGGCAAGCAGAGGGGTGACATGGGAGGAACGAGGGAGGTTGTAGATCAGGCGTGCTGCAGTGTGCTGGATGAGCTGCAGGGGTCTGATGACAGAAGCTGGAAGGCCAGCAAGGAGAGAGTTGCAGTAGTCCAAGTGGGAGAGGACGAGCGCTTGGACCAGGAGCTGAGTAGAGCTTTTTCTGTCTTTTCCTCTCTCTCTCTCTCTCTCTCTCTCTCTCTCTCTTTCTTTCTTTCCCTGTAACCCAGTTTGTAATTAGATTCAGTATCAGCACCTGTAGCACGCAGCTCATTGGTTCTTCTCTCAGTGATGTGTCTGGAAGCTGCAGAGTGAAACACACAGCCAGGTTCAGCTGCACAATGAGGACACATCTGAACATCGTCTCCCATATCAGGGAAATTTCACATGAACCCATAGATGGAAAGAAGAGGAGGAGGCGGCACTGTAAGAGAACCACTGCTGCATGCTCCTTATTTACCAATCAACAGTGGGAATGAAATCAGAATATTTTATTTAAGGGTCACTTGAGCAATACAATGCAGATGCTGTCTGGAACAAGCTTATCTCCCACTACACACACACACACACAGAGAGAGAGAGAGAGAGAGAGAGGGAGGAATGACCTTGTGTTATTTCTTTAGTGCTGCTGTAATTGTTCGGAGCTCCATGTATTAACTTTTTCTGTCCCAATATCTTGAGGTTCCAGTGGACCAGATAACCTTACTCTCTCCATCAGCTTAGCACATGCCTCGTCCTGAATATTAATGAGACACTTACAGCCATCTGTTCTATCTGCACCTGTCTGAGCGCCAGGATCCGCAGAGTCACACCTTTTAATACCCAAACGTTCTCTATGCAAACTGACTTAGCCGTGTATTTTAATGAATGACGCTGTAATGAAGACAACAAGTGCTAACGTCAAGCATCACGCAGGAACAAATTACAACTAATTTACAAACAAAGAGTTCAAGGTTATGTTTTAGGGTGAAGCTGTGTACATGAATGAAGCGATTCCCTCATTGCCCATCACCTAACATTTGGTTGCTAGGGCTATCCAAAAGGGATTTGCTTGTTCCTGCTCTGGTTGCCTAGGTAACCCTTTTGTATAGTTTCCACTCCAAATGTTCCCAAGTGAAACAAGCAGTAGGTGGCTAGTTCTCTACAAGACCATATATCGCTAGCGTATGCATATGAACAGACCCATGCTTCACAGTGGCAATTCATCCACAATTAATTTCTTTTAGTTCACAGATAGTACAGTCTATAAATCAAAACTGTAACTTTTTCTGGTTTCTGTAAAGCTTTGTTAAGGCACAGTTTAGGCTGTCTGCCTAGTTAACTGTTGAGATATCTAGTTAGCATGACGGTTGGCTAAATCACTTGTCTTGCAGCAAGATTCTTCCTCTTAAAAATCAGATCAATGTTTGTAAATAAAAATGACTGGATAAACGATTTACCAAAATAACAAATCAGAAGTCTTGGTGATAAATAATTATGTTCTGGTGGGAGATCACTGCCTATAAATTGCATCATGTGGCTAAGTAGGAACCAAAGTGGTGAAACAAAAGCGCCAACGACCCACAGATCACCCTAATGACCCTCTAGGCTGCTAACACCGTTCACACCCGGCCTCCAGTGACCCTAACATCTACAGGATGACTGAGAGTGTCAACCCATGTGACCTCAACAACTTTCCTTAGGGTTGCTTTTGGTCCACTAGAGGATAAATACCTGAAACTCCCCACTAGTCAGACAGAACTGAAGAAGCCTTTCAGATGAGAGGTGAAACGTGTTCAAGAATTTCAAGCAAGTCCAGTTGCCTTCTTTCACACCTATAGTTTATGATGACCTGGATGACTGAGAACCTTCAAAGACATACAAAGTGGTGAACGTTGTCTCCTTGTGGTACATGTTTGAGGAACATGTCAGTCAGTGGTATCCTTCACTCTCATTGGTAGTCACCTCAATCACAATGCCTCAAAGTTGAAATTAAGTTAACTCTGTACCAGCCAACTTTACATCACCAAGGGTTATTTAGCATGTCCTTGCTACAAGTTGCTGAATTTCATTGACAATCCATGGTCTAAATAAAAACAAAATTTTTCTCACACCATCTGTTTTCTTTCTTCAACCGAAACCACTTGAACACACACTGCGTCATAATCACCACCTCTAGACTTATACACTTGAATTTGCAAGCAAGGCAGCAATAGTTCAGAGACTCTAGTTTGAGTCTAAAACCCATCATAGCTTCTGTAGAAGATCCTCTGTTGTGTTTCATCCAATCATTCAGTGGTGCTTGAAAGTTTGTGAACCCTTTAGAATTTTCTATATTTCTGCATAAATATGACCTAAAACATCATCAGATTTTCACACAAGTCCTAAACGTAGATAAAGAGAACCCAGTTAAACAAATGAGGCAAAAATATTATACTTGGTCATTTATTTATTGAGGAAAATGATCCAATATTACATATCTGTGAGTGGCAAAAGTATGTGAACCTTTGCTTTCAGTATCTGGTGTGACCCCCTTGTGCAGCAATAACTGCAACTAAACGTTTGCGGTAATTGTTGATCAGTCCTGCACACCGGCTTGGAGGAATTTTAGCCCGTTCCTCCGTACAGAACAGCTTCAACTCTGGGATGTTGGTGGGTTTCCTCACATGAACTGCTCACTTCAGGTCCTTCCACAACATTTCGACTGGATTAAGGTCAGGACTTTGATTTGACGATTCCAAAACATTAACTTTATTCTTCTTTAACCATTCTTTGGTAGAACAACTTGTGTGCTTAGGGTCATTGTCGTGCTGCATGACCCACCTTCTCTTGAGATTCAGCTCATGGACAGATGTCCTGACATTTTCCTTTAGAATTCGCTGGTATAATTCAGAATTCATTGTTCCATCAATGATGGCAAGCCGTCCTGGCCCAGATGCAGCAAAACAGGCCCAAACCATGATACTACCACCACCACGTTTCACAGATGGGATAAGGTTCTTATGCTGGAATGCAGTGTTTTCCTTTCTCCAAACATAACGCTTCTCATTTAAACCAAAAAGTTCTATTTTGGTCTCATCCATCCACAAAACATTTTTCCAATAGCCTTCTGGCTTGTCCACATGATCTTTAGCAAACTACAGACGAGCAGCAATGTTGTTTTTGGAGAGCAATGGCTTTCTCCTTGCAAACCTGCCATGCACACCATTGTTGTTCAGTGTTCTCCTGATGGTGAACTCATGAACATTAACATTAGCCAATGTAAGAGAGGCCTTCAGTTGCTTAGAAGTTACCCTGGGGTCCTTTGTGACCTCGCTGACTATTACACGCCTTGCTCTTGGAGTAATTTTTGATGGTCGACCACTCCTGGGGAGGGTAACAATGGTCTTGAATTTCTTACATTTGTGCACAATCTGTCTGACTGTGGATTGGTGGAGTCCAAACTCTTTAGAGATGGTTTTGTAACCTTTTCCAGCCAGATGAGCATCAACAATACTTTTTCTGAGGTCCTCAGAAATCCTCTTTGTTCGTGCCATGATACACTTCCACAAACATGTGTTGTGAAGATCAGACTTTGATAGATCCCTGTTCTTTAAATAAAACAGGGTGCCCACTCACACCTGATTGTCATCCCATTGATTGAAAACATCTGACTCTAATTTCACCTTCAAATTAACTGCTAATCCTAGGGGTTCACATACTTTTGCCACTCACAGATATGTAATATTGGATTATTTTCCTCAATAAATAAATGACCAAGTATAATATTTTTGTCTCGTTTGTTTAACTGAGTTCTCTTTATCTACTTTTAGGACTTGTGTGAAAATCTGATGATGTTTTAGGTCATATTTTGCAGAAATATAGAAAATTATAAAGGGTTCACAAACTTTCAAGCACCACTGTATGCATTCATGCAAATTATTTAGCTGAAGGTAGCTCATCAGACCAGTGACTAGGAAAGAGTTTTTACACACTTTCATAGATTTTATTTTATTTTTTTCATTTTATTTATCTGGTGTGTGTCAGAGCACAGGCACTTTTGGATGCAGGTGTAGGGGAGAGCGGGTACGGTGCATACTGCAGCTGAAGCCAGGTCGGGAGATAGGAATCATGGCCAGGAAACAAACATAGGTCAATCGATCAGTGGACAGAGTAATGCAGGAGAGATGATGTAAGGAGGTCAGGAATAACAGCGAGAACAGTGGTCTAAATCGGGAAGTCAGTTAGGAAAACAAACAGCTCCTTATCTTCAGGTACAGAACACAGAATGATAGTGTGTTTGTGACTGCTGAGCTTATATAGGGACGGTGATTGTGGGAATAACTGAAGACAGGTGATGTAGTTAATACTCTGGTGACATGGGGCACTGTGAATCTTGGGAAGTGTAGTCCGGAGTGGCCATGTTTGGAGGCTGCTCCGAACTCCGGTTTTCAGCGCTGTTACTGACAGTGTGGTCTGACTACTGAATTGATGACTTGGGTTAAAAAAAAAAAGTTGATGACTTTTAAATTCTTCTACAGTCTTCCTGCAGTTTTATTGGGCTTTAAAAATGGCTGCTGTCTCATTCTGCACGTTCACTGACAGACCTGATTCACAACCCACTACCTTTTACACACACACACACACACACACACACACACACACACACACACACACACACACACACTTACTTTCAAAAACACTTAGCTGGAATTGAAAAAATAAATAAGATTAATCCAGAAGGTTATAGAGAACATTCGCTTCTTTCACATCTATCTTTTTTATTGCCGATGTCCTGTGTACACAAGTTAATTTCTGAATCTATTTATTTATCTTCTGGGACAGAGCACAGCCAAACGACTGCACCAGGAGTGAAAAGCATTCAGGGTCAAATTAATCTTGTTTGCTAGCGTGGATGTTCCTAGCGTTTTGTTCATCCAAGCTGATGAACTGTTCAAGAGGCTGGTTATAAAGGGAGAGCTATAACATTAGAGTTGTTGAAATATACACTCCCTGGCCACTTTAATAGGAACGTGTTGATGGTAAGATCCCTGTTCTTGGCTGCAGGAGTGGAACCCAATGTGTTCTTCTGCTGTTGCATGCTGAGATGTTTTTCTGCTCACCACGGTTGTAAAGAGTGATTATATGAGTTACTATATCCTTCCTGGCAAAAAAGCTCAAACCAGTCTGTCCATTTCCCTCTGACCCTCTCTTATCAACAAGGCGTTTGTTTCCACCCACAGAACTGTCGCTCACTCACTCAGTGTTTTTTGTTTTCTGCACCATTCTGTGTAAACTCTAGA
This sequence comes from Neoarius graeffei, assembly GCF_027579695.1. Lineage (NCBI taxonomy): Eukaryota > Metazoa > Chordata > Actinopteri > Siluriformes > Ariidae > Neoarius > Neoarius graeffei. The sequence continues at coordinate 69,410,303 of NC_083585.1, forward strand.
GACTGTTGTGTGTGAAAACCCCAGGAGATCAGCAGCTTCTGAAATACTCAAACCAGTCCATCTGGATCAAACCAACACCCATACCACAGTGAAAGAAAGTCACGCTTTCCAATCACAATTTCTCCCATTCTGATGTTTGAACATTGTGAACATTAACTGAAGCTCTTGATTTGTATCTGCATGATTTGATGCATCAAGGGATCGGCTGATTACAGAACTGCATCAAACAGCAGGTGGATGGGTGTTCCTAATAAAGTGGCCGGTGAGTGTATTTGGGTCTGTTTCAGAAACTGGGTACTGTGGGGGTATCCCAGTAAATATACTCACAGTCAATAAACTATCCGGTTTTGAATGGTGATGTTGGTTTTAATTTGAAATAAAATGATGAAAGAAATAATACAGATAAAACTAAATCTTTGATGTGAATATTCAGAATTTGGCAAAAATTCTGCAAATTTGTGGAAAAATGGCAGCTTGATCTGGGACATGATAAACGGTTGACTACATCGCATTCCCTTAAAAAGGTTGTAGTCCACTGAAAAGTCTACAGTTATCACTAATTGTATTTTAAGTTGTAACTTTATCCACCTAAGGATTGGTGCGCTCACAGAATAATCATAACCGTAATAAAACATCATGCAAAATATTTGATCACCGTTGTAACTCCATTTTCCGCAAAACCAATACGATCGTGTGTTTTGATCTAAACGGAAAGTCTCAGGGTCAAGGTCACGACCTCACCAAAAGTAGGAACTTAAAATCACTACGCCATATAAAAATTTAGTTATAAATCTACGATTTTGTTTTTTAAAATGAAAGCTGAAAGTTAGGTATAGAATATGTTTCTTACAGAATATGTTACGATGGTAGCTGGTCTTGTATGAATTTCTGAGCTATAAAATGAGTTGTGGTCTATTTTTTACCGTAGCGTGTTATTTGTGTGCGGGGAAGGACACACATTAACAATTTGCATGTGTAGAATGGAATTTTCCACTCCAGCAGTTAGAAGTTGATCGTGCTTCCATTTGCGGTCTTTGTTATTGTTTATTTGCATGTATAAGGACATTAATAATAATAGCAATAAAAAAAACATGCAGGGGAGGCCAGAAACCTATATGGTTTTCTGTTACGCGGGTGATCTGTTCGGACGTTATCACTGAGGTGAGTTTTGACAGTTTTGTTTTGTTTTAGTCTTGCAGTATAAGGCAATAGAATGTTTCTTTTTCATCTTACTTTCATATTTCATAGTGTTTGCGTATTTTTGACCAATATTTTGCAACCATGGTCAATTTAGATCGAACTTTTGATAGAATCTACGGCCAGTCATTTTGCCCCGCCCCCGCCTCGCGCTCTGCCCGGTGCGGTAGTGATGTCCCGTTGCTCGCGCGCCGCAGCAGAGACCCGCGCGACCTTCAGCCGGTACAGTCGCTGTTCTTTTACCACCGCCGTTATTCTCATCTTTCCGGTGTGTTCTTGATTTTTCCATTGTGTCCTATTTCGCCATATCAAATCCCCAAACTGTATCATATTATTCATATTTCAGTGAATAATCAATTCAGTCATCATAACTTGGCATTTTTAACCCAAGCAATCAAAAAGAGGAAATTTATTCAATATTTCACTCATCTGTGAAGGAGGGGCTTTAATTCTTCATGATGGAGTTATTTTATATGTAAATCAATTTTACAAAAGCATTTGAATTGTAATCAAAAAAATGTTCCACAGTGGAGGCCAGATAAAGCAAGATGCTATCTTTATTCTTATTAAACATGACAAAAGAAACACTGAGTGTTCGGTAAATGCAAAAAAAAATAGTAAAATTAGAAAATTTATTTTTTGACCATAATGTCCCAAATGAGAGATCAGTTTCTGAGACGGACCCACTTTCATTAAATAAATCAGTATTGACGGGATTTACAGATATTGCATAAGTATTCACACCCCTTGCACTGAAATGGATTTTAATTGGGATGTTATCCCATGAGGTGGTACGGTGGTGTAGTGGTTAGCGCTGTCGCCTCACAGCAAGAAGGTCCGGGTTCGAGCCCCGTGGCCGGCGAGGGCCTTTCTGTGCGGAGTTTGCATGTTCTCCCCGTGTCCACGTGGGTTTCCTCCGGGTGCTCCGGTTTCCCCCACAGTCCAAAGACATGCAGGTTAGGTTAACTGGTGACTCTAAATTGAGCGTAGGTGTGAATGTGAGTGTGAATGGTTGTCTGTGTCTATGTGTCAGCCCTGTGATGACCTGGCGACTTGTCCAGGGTGAACCCCGCCTTTCGCCCGTAGTCAGCTGGGATAGGATCCAGCTTGCCTGCGACCCTGTAGAACAGAATAAAGCGGCTACAGATAATGAGATGAGATGTTATCCCATGAATTTACATAGAATAGCCCATAATATTTAAGTGAGGGGACAATAAAGATAGTTTGTGAAATTATTAAAAAATTTAAAAGTATTAGTTTACATAAGTATTTATCTCTGTTGCTGTGAAACTCCTAAATTAATTGTTTTGGAAAGACACATGCTCAAAACAAGTAAACCTTTAGCTTACTAACAGTAGTTGAGTTTATGGCCCTTAATTTATAGCCCTTGTTTCAATTATGGTCCACAAGACAACTTTCATTTAGATTGCAGATTCTAAATTCATTTGCTGGGCCAGATTAAACCATTATTGAGTTTTGGTGGGCCGCATGTTTTATATCCCTTGTCTGAAGCAGCCGGGTTTCCTTGCCTCCCTGGCTCTCTCATTGTCATGTGATCTTCCTGTTTTTTTCCTTCTATTTTGCCTCTTCAGGTCTCTCTGAATGTTAGAATGTTCATCCGTCTCTGCTTTCTGAGGTGTGCTTGGTCTGTTGGGATAATACTAGTGACAAAAATGATGCCGATGATGGATTTTCCACCACTAACTCTGTCAGACTCTGTCGCGTTTAAAGATTAAACTGACATTGATCCTGAATGTTCAGTAACGTTTAAAAAATGCCAAACCATGTTTATAAAATCTCCCTGACATCATCATGCCAAGATATGAGTGAACATCGATTTTTGAGAAAAGGCCCTTAAACCCTCTATCAAGACTCCCTGAGTATGACTTTTATAATCAATATTTGATTAATGTTTAGCTTGGGGTTTTATTCTCGGTGGTTCTGTGGTCATGCTTTACTTCCAACTGGAGCGATTGTTACCGTGTGTGAATCAAACACTTTCACTTTTCCTCTCGTTTAAAAGGCAAGATTCATTCATGGCCAGTTTATTTCTTCAGGAAATTGATATTGCTATCTCACCGACTCTGGCTTTTTATCACTTGCCTGACTGCAGTAGAACTTATGTCCTTTTCATTCACCTTTTTACAAGCATGCATTATTTACAGCTCTTTCAAAAATAATGATTCATTCAAATAATGTGCATTTGGAGGAATTAAAATGAAAATCTACAGAAGACTGTCATAAATTAATGAAGAACTCTGCAGACATCTCTACAGAAGTGCTGTTATCATTGAAAAATACTTTAGGTGCCTATAAATGGAAGTGAATGCCCTTCTTCTACCTCCCTTGCTTATTATATACAGCCAGGGCTCTCAAGTTTTGAATGCAGGCAAGAGTGACACCCCACCCCCACCCCACCCCACCCCCTGTTGGGGGGGCCGGTTGGACGGGTTGCAGGAATGTGGGTCTTTCATTAATAATATTATTATTAGTGTTGTTATTAATAACTGCTCAGACTTGCAGAAGAAAGGATAACATACAGTATGGCACTGACAATTCAACCAAATACAAAGTCTTTATTCAATTTCCGTGTATTGAATAAGTGGTGTGGTGAATGGTTTTAACCAATTCTTTGTAAATGTGGGACCAGATTTAGCAGCAAAAATAAAGGAACCCGAGACAACACAATGTGGGGAAATAGAAGATATGGGGGATAGAAATCCAAGTACAATTTTTCTAACTGCAACTGATGAGGAAGAAATTATCCAAATTGTAAGAAAATGTAAAAACAAAACCTCTGCATACTGGAATGATATAGACATGTTAACAGTAAAGACAGTTATTGAGGGAATTGTGAAACCACTCACCCACATCTGCAATTTATCTTTTCAATCAGGTACATCTCATCATCTCTAGCCGCTTTATCCTGTTCTACAGGGTCGCAGGTGAGCTGGAGCCTATCCCAGCTGACTACGGGCGAAAGGCGGGGTACACCCTGGACGAGTCGCCAGGTCATCACAGGGCTGATACATAGACACAGACAACCATTCACACTCACATTCACACCTACGCTCAATTTAGAGTCACCAGTTAACCTAACCTGCATGTCTTTGGACTGTGGGGGAAACCGGAGCACCCGGAGGAAACCCACGCGGACACGGGGAGAACATGCAAACTCCACACAGAAAGGCCCTCACCGGCCACGGGGCTCGAACCCGGACCTTCTTGCTGTGAGGCGACAGCGCTAACCACTACACCACCGTGCCGCCGCCTCAATCAGGTACATTTCCAGACAAAATGAAAATTGCAAAAGTGATACCATTGTTTAAAACTGGAGATAGACACCATTTCACAAACTACAGGCCTGTTTCTTTACTCCCCCAATTCTCCAAAATACTCAAAAAACTTTTTTCAGATAGATTGGACAAATTCATTGAAAAACACAACCTCCTTACAGTCAGTCAATATGGATTCAGAACGGACAGATCAACATCGATGGCACTAATGGAACTAATAGAGGAAATCACAAAATGTATAGACAATAAAAAATAGCAATTGGAGTATTTGTGGACCTAAAAAAAGCATTCAATACCATTGATCACAGTATATTATTAAGTAAACTAGAAAAGTGTGGTGTTGGGGAGTTGGGTGGAGCTGGCTGTTGAGCTATCTAATGCCACTTTTCCACTACCAACGCGGCTGAGTTGGGCTGAACCGTGCCATGCTGAGTTGGGCTGAGTCGAGCTGAGCGGGGCTGTTGGAGTTGCATTTCAACTACAACCGCGCTGAACCATGCTGGCTGGAAGTGGGTGGACACATTGGGTGGAGTTAGCGAAAGTGGGTGGACGTCAGGTGATGTCGTTAGGCGGCGCAAACAGTGACATCAGTGACCTTTTAAGCAGTAGTCTCACAACCCGGAGAGTAAACAATAAACATGGAGGACATGGTGTCGTTAGTGTTGCTGGTCTTGGTGCTGTGGCTTGTTGTCACCGACAACGCCAACAGATACTGGCAAGGGCGTATAGATGAGGCGAGGCACATAAGGCTTCATAATTCTCGTAATTCGTAATTCTTCTTCTTCCGGGTTTACGGTGTTTACAGATCCCAGCGTGCTCGCGGGGCGTGTGTGGGCATGTGAGGACACTCCTCCTCACCAATCAGTGCACAGGGGAGTGTCTGCTCACGCCCCTAGCCTCACTCAGCTCGGTTTGGCTCGCTTCAGCCCCACTCCAAAACCGTGCGAGTTTTGGGGGCTGAGCAGGGCTGAAGCGAGCTGAGTTGTGCTGTTTTTAGATAGTCGAAACGCGAGCCGTGTCGGGCTGAAGTGAGCTGAAGCGAGCTGAAGTGAGCTGAAAAAGGGTAGTGGAAAAGGGCCATAAGAAACAGGCAACAGTTTGTGCAGATAGGTGACCATAAATCTGATTTCATGAACATTACATGCGGGGTACCACAGGGGTCAATATTAGGTCCGAAATTATTCATAATATATATCAATGACATATATGCAGAATTTCACAAGTACTGAAATTTGTTTTGTTTGCAGACGACACCAATATTTTTTGTTCTGGTGAGAATTTGCAGCAGACTTTGGAGATAATCACAACTGAAATAAATAAACTAAAACGATGGTTTGACAAAAATAAATTATCATTAAATCTAAGCAAAACAAAGATCATGTTGTTTGGGAGACACAAAATAGATTGTAATGTAGAATTGATAATAGACAATACTAAGATAGAAATGGTACAGGAAATTAAATTTCTTGGTGTGATTTTGGATCATAAAGTCTGCTGGAAACCTCATGTAGGATACATACGAGCAAAACTGGCAAAGTGCTCGGCAATTCTGTGGAAAACAAAATATATTCTTGATTGTAAATCTTTGCATACTCTATATTACTCATTATTTTTGCCATATCTGACTTATTGTGTCGAAGTCTGGGGAAACGCCTACAAAACCACTCTGCAGCCGATATGTACAATACAGAAAAGAGCAATAAGGACAATAAACAAAACAGGATACAGAGAACACACAAACTCACTATTCATAAAATCACACATGTTGAAATTTATGGATCTGGCCAAATTCAGAACAGCACAAATAATGTACAAAGCAAGAAATAATCTATTGCCAAAAAATATTCAAGGAATGTTTAGTGAGAGAGAGGGGGGATATAATCAAAGGGGAGACCTAAATTTTAAAAAACCAAAGGTTCGAACAAATATGAAAAGCGTGTGCGTATCGAGCTGTGGGGTGACTTTATGGAACAGACTGGAGACAGAAATAAAACAAAGTGCAAATATAAATCTGTTTTAAAAAAGGTACAAAAATATTTTTAAACAAGTACATAGAAGGGGAAGTATGTCAACGGAGGATGATGAGGGATAAATAGAATAGGGTTGATTGTTATATTAGAACTAACTTAGTATATGGTGTATATTTATTTATGGGGATAGTTTATATCTTCATATTTACAGGGATAGGTATGTAGTAGATATTTATTTTTGTAATTATATATTTATATAGATATTTATGAAGTGTATATATGGAATGTAGTATATATTTAATTTTTTAATTAAATATTTATATAGATATTTATGAAGTGTATATATGGTACAACCCTGATTCCAAAAAAGTTGGGACAAAGTACAAATTGTAAATAAAAACGGAATGCAATAATTTACAAATCTCAAAAACTGATATTGTATTCACAATAGAACATAGACAACATATCAAATGTTGAAAGTGAGACATTTTGAAATTTCATGCCAAATATTGGCTCATTTGAAATTTCATGACAGCAACACATCTCAAAAAAGTTGGGACAGGGGCAATAAGAGGCTGGAAAAGTTAAAGGTACAAAAAAGGAACAGCTGGAGGACCAAATTGCAACTCATTAGGTCAATTGGCAATAGGTCATTAACATGACTGGGTATAAAAAGAGCATCTTGGAGTGGCAGCGGCTCTCAGAAGTAAAGATGGGAAGAGGATCACCAATCCCCCTAATTCTGCACCGACAAACAGTGGAGCAATATCAGAAAGGAGTTCGACAGTGTAAAATTGCAAAGAGTTTGAACATATCATCATCTACAGTGCATAATATCATCAAAAGATTCAGAGAATCTGGAAGAATCTCTGTGCGTAAGGGTCAAGGCCGGAAAACCATACTGGGTGCCCGTGATCTTCGGGCCCTTAGACGGCACTGCGTCACATACAGGCATGCTTCTATATTGGAAATCACAAAATGGGCTCAGGAATATTTCCAGAGAACATTATCTGTGAACACAATTCACCGTGCCATCCGCCGTTGCCAGCTAAAACTCTATAGTTCAAAGAAGAAGCCGTATCTAAACATGATCCAGAAGCGCAGACGTCTTCTCTGGGCCAAGGCTCATTTAAAATGGACTCTGGCAAAGTGGAAAACTGTTCTGTGGTCAGACGAATCAAAATTTGAAGTTCTTTATGGAAATCAGGGACACCGTGTCATTCGGACTAAAGAGGAGAAGGACGACCCAAGTTGTTATCAGCGCTCAGTTCAGAAGCCTGCATCTCTGATGGTATGGGGTTACATTAGTATGTGTGACATGGGCAGCTTACACATCTGGAAAGACACCATCAATGCTGAAAGGTAGATCCAGGTTCTAGAGCAACATATGCTCCCATCCAGACGACGTCTCTTTCAGGGAAGACCTTGCATTTTCCAACATGACAATGTCAAACCACATACTGCATCAATTACAGCATCATGGCTGCGTAGAAGAAGGGTCCGGGTACTGAACTGGCCAGCCTGCAGTTCAGATCTTTCACCAATAGAAAACATTTGGCGCGTCATAAAACGGAAGATACGACAAAAAAGACCTAAGACAGTTGAGCAACTAGACTCCTACATTAGACAAGAATGGGTTAACATTCCTATCCCTAAACTTGAGCAACTTGTCTCCTCAGTCCCCAGACGTTTACAGACTGTTGTAAAGAGAAAAGGGATGTCTCACAGTGGTAAACATGGCCTTGTCCCAACTTTTTTGAGATGTGTTGTCGTCATGAAATTTAAAATCACCTAATTTTTCTCTTTAAATGATACATTTTCTCAGTTTAAACATTTGATATGTCATCTATGTTCTATTCTGAATAAAATATGGAATTTTGAAACTTCCACATCATTGCATTCCATTTTTATTTACAATTTGTACTTTGTCCCAACTTTTTTGGAATCGGGGTCGTATATATTTTTATAGGTGTATTAATGTAGTTTGGATTTCGGGGTAGTTAAAAAGGGGTGGGAAATTAAAAAAGTATTGTACTTCTTCCCACTCCTTTTTCGAACAATGTGTGGTGTTTTGTAATGTCTTAGCTCTTTATGTTATTTTATTTATTTATTTTGTCACTTTCTCGTTGTCTTTCTTTTGTATGTACAAATAGTTACATACATTTTTTATACATGTTCGAAATAAAATAAATAAAATAAATAAAATAAAATAAATAAAAAGTGTATGTGTGTGTGAGAGAGCAGAGAGAGAGAGAGATTATGACTGGTGTTGTTTATTGTAAGTGTTTGTTGCCTTTTTGGAGTCCTTCATCACTTGTGTTGTTGGCTCCCACTTAAAACAGTTCAGCTCAAGTCCAGCCATTTTCAGGGTCATGTTGGAGGCCAATGTCCCGTCCAGAGACAAGCTGTTTCGGGTTGAGGTTTTGTTCAGACTGACCATTGAAAATACCCTCTCGGCATCAGCATTTGAATGAGGAAGCACCAAAACCAAGGTTGTTATCTTTGATAACCTCCCAAATTGGTTCAAGCCAGTCACCTTTGAAGAAGGAACCAAGGGCCTCTATTACTTAAATGTTTTCCTTTTATCTTAATAATGAGCAAGTCATGTTGTGTGCAAAAAATTTCTTACTTTGTTCTTTTTTGAGGACATTCTTCCCCAAAACTCCTCAACGTCAAAGGATGTTGGGTCCTGTAATCTGTAATAGTTGGACTTTCCTCTTCCCTATATCTTCCCCTGGAGTCATGCAGTTTCTATATTATGAACAATAAAAACTTAATCTTTCACAAACGGGTCTTTCATAACTGCTGACAAATAAAAAAAAAAAAATCTTCACTCTTGCTGGTATTCACATGCTGCTTTAAACACACGTTAGTGTCGCTGTTATTATTCCTGACCAGCATCTGTTATTGCCTATGAACAAGTGGAGCTGCTCGCCAGGGGATCATTTAAACAGGTGCAATACAGCTCAGCTCCTGTAAAACCTTCCCGTGTCCATGAGAATTATCTGGGCAACATTCTCTCACAGCAGGCAAGTTGTCATTTCTTGTGTCAAACAAGTTGTGAATTTGTTGTAACATTAAAATAGGACATGACTTCCTCTGGTCTCTGTGCTGCTCGGAGCTCATCCTCACGGTGTCCACTGAACAAAACTTTCAGAAGATGGTTGTAGCAGAATCACGTGAACAATTCCCGGGATAACAATGCTTTTTTCATTGGTTGTTGCGTTATCGACCCAGATACAATAGTGCTTCTGATTGGCTATTGTGTAGCCCCGCCCTTTTCCTTTTTTTGATTGGCGGGTAAGTGGCAGGCTCGACTCATGGGAGACGTGCTTGTTTCCTGCCGTTTCCATAGTGATAGGGGCGCGCCAGAGAAATTTATATTATAATTTTTTTCAGCGTGAGAAATACAATGTGTGGCGGGAGTGCGTGACAAAAGACTGAAAAGTGTGATTGTCATGCTCAATGCGTGAGACTTGAGAGCCCTGATACAGCACCTGCACTGTGACCACATCCCTTCACCTTTATAACCAGTGAAAGTCCAGATAAACCAAAATCTCAGAATGTGTCACTCCATCACAGAATCAATCTCTATTCTTGGGTTTCAGTCACGTGACTTTTCTTTGCAATTTCACTTCCGGTGAAATAGCTAGTAGTCAAGCAAACCAAAACAGCTGTTGTCGTGCAAACAACTAGTGATAACTTATCAGAGAATGCTCATAATCTAGAAGCCACTGCTGGCTTTAGATATATTCAGAAGATTGCTAGGTGCAATGGAATCAACCCCTATGGTCTGGGAAAGAAGGATTTGTCATACGATCTCAAAAACTACCCTTCAGTCGAGTTCCCCGACATCTCCAACTATCTGATGTTGCAACACCATCCAGCCCCTTATGCTTCAGGACAAACTGAACAGGATGCGAGTGGACCCCTGCCTGGTCATCTGGATCTCCAGCTACCTCACTGACAGGCCGCAGTACGTCAGGCTGAAGGACATCACATCTGACACTGTGATTAGTGGCACCGGAGCACCCCAGGGCACGGTGCTGGCCACTCATTTCTTCACCCTGTACACCGCAGACTTCTGCTACAACTCAGAGCTGTGCCACATTCAGAAGTTTGCCGATGACAAAGCCACATGGGTGCAAGTATAAAATGTTCAAAAACCTGAAAAGTCTGACAAAGTCAGACGTGCCTGGCGCAGCCATGCAGGCAGGGTTACAAAAATTGTTCAATTACAAGTTAAAATGGTTGTCTCTCATGCAATCTCATGCAAACATTTATAATATTAATAGTTATATGATTTGCATATTCACATTAAATGTTTAATACATTTAATCAATTCATCTGAAATAACAATATTTCAAGTACAAGGCTTGATATTTCAAAACATCTAGCAACTACTAATTTAAATGTTGAAACAACCATTTTTAATATGCTTTTGCTATGATACCTTTGTGGCAGCGGGGGCGTGGTCAAACGTCGGTCTGTGAATGGAGGGCGGAGTCAGGGAAGGTAAGTGGCAGAATCACTGCACCTGATGGGGAATTAACCTGTGTTTGTGTGTCTTCCCCAGTGACCGTGCCCTATAAGAGGAGAGGGAGAGCGGAGGAAGGGAGCTACTCCCAACGTGGATACATGTGTGCATGCGTGTATGTGTGTAGTTAAAAGCTGAAAAGCTACAATAAACGAGTTTTGAGAACTCAGTTCTGGCCTGCCGTGCTTCTGTGGTCCACCCACCTAGAACACTTGCTACAGTGGTGCTGAAACCCGGGACGGCGCACAGGAGAGAACAGCCCCATGGAGTCCTCCCCCTTCAAGGACTTGGTCCATGCCCTCGCCACGGCCCAACAGAGCCAGCACCAGGCGCTGGTCGCCCTCTGGGAAGAACAGGAGCAAAGGTTCGAGGCCCTGGTGCTGGCGCAGCAGGAAGGTCGCCAGGTGTTCCGGCACCTACTCGCGTCGGCGGGGTCCACTACCTCCACCGCCGCGGGCCCTTCCCACCTCACCCTGACGCAGATGGGCCCGCACGACGACCCCGAGGCCTTCCTCACTCTCTTTGAGCAGGCAGCAGAGGCATGGGGTTGGCCGGTGGAACAGCGCGCGGCGCGCCTCCTCCCCCTGCTCACGGGCGAGGCGCAGCTGGCCGCACTACAGCTCCCCGCTGACAGCCGGCTGGTCTACGCGGACCTCTGCAGGGCCGTCCTCCAGCGCGTGGGTCGCACTCCGGAGCAGCAGCGGCAGCGCTTCCGCGCGCTGCGCCTAGAGGAGGTCGGCCGGCCGTTCGCGTTTGGCCAGCAACTCCGGGATGCCTCCCGCCGGTGGCTGAGGGCCGACAACCGCGACGCCAAGGAGATCATAGATCTGGTGGCGCTGGAGCAGTTTGTCGCTCGACTTCCAGGAGGAACCGCGAAGTGGGTCCAGTGCCATCGCCCGGCGTCGTTGGATCAGGCCATTGAGCTGGCAGAGGACCATATGGCGGCCGTTCCAATGGCAGGACAGCGTGTCTCCCCTTCTCCCCTCCCCTCTCTCTCCCCTTCTGTTCCTCTCTCTCGCCCCATTCCCCCACCGCGGAGATGGGGGCCGGCTCCACCCCAGCCGGCCCGCCACACCCACGGTGTCCTACCGTTTCTTACTTCCGTGTCTGTGTCTTCCCCCCCTCAGGTGAGTGATATCCGGAACACCGGTGCAGAGAGAGAGCCTGGGCCGGTGTGCTGGCGCTGCGGGGAGCCAGGGCACCTCCAGCATCAGTGCTCGGTGATGGAGGTGGGCGCGGTGGTCCGGATCCCCGACGCTGCAGGAACCGCCCTCGATCGGGCCGGAGCATATCGCATACCGGTGAGTATCCAAGGGGATACGTATCAGGCTTTGGTGGACTCCGGCTGTAATCAGACCTCAATCCACCAAAGCCTGGTGCAAAACGAGGCATTGGGGAGAGCACAATTGGTGAAGGTGTTGTGTGTGCACGGGGATGTTCACAACTACCCTTTAGTGTCAGTCCACATTCTGTTTCGAGGGGAGAAATTTAGAGTTCAGGCGGCGGTTAATCCTCGCCTCACCCACTCTATAATTTTGGGGACTGATTGGCCGGGATTTCGGGATTTAATGACGCACTTAGTGAAGAGTGGGTCCTGCTGTAGTTTAGCGGGGGGAGGTCCCGGAGTGGCATTGGCGGGAGCAGCTGTCACAGAGCCGTCAACGTCATCACCGTGTCAGAGTGAGGAGCAGCAGGCTCCTCCTCCCTCTCTCGGGGAATCCCTCGTGGATTTTCCGTTAGAGCAATCGCGAGACGAGTCTCTGCGGCATGCGTTTGACCAAGTGAAAGTAATCGATGGTCAAATGCTCCAGCCAAACGCCACTCCGTCCTTCCCCTATTTTTCCATTATTAAGGATAGGTTATACTGAGTGACGCAGGACACTCAAACTAAGGAACAAATAACCCAACTTTTGATCCCAAAGAGCCGCCGGGAATTAGTATTCCAGGCGGCTCACTTTAATCCCATGGCTGGACACTTAGGGCAGGATAAGACACTAGCCCGAATAATGGCCCGGTTCTATTGGCCAGGGATTCGCGGCGATGTCTGTAGGTGGTGTACGGCATGCCGCGAATGCCAATTAGTAAATCCAGCAGCCATCCCAAAAGCGCCTTTGCGCCCTCTACCATTAATCGAGACCCCGTTCGAAAGAATTGGGATGGATCTCGTTGGGCCATTAGATCGGTCAACACGAGGGTATCGCTTTATTTTAGTTCTGGTGGACTATGCAATGCGATATCCAGAAGCAGTGCCGCTTCGCGATATCTCGGCACGTAGTATTGCGGAAGCGCTCTTCCACGTTATCTCCCGAGTCGGAATCCCCAAAGAGATTCTGACTAATCAAGGCACTACATTCATGTCATGCACACTGCGCGAACTGTATGGGTTATTGGGAATCAAGCCGATCCGCACCAGTGTTTATCACCCACAAACGGACGGCTTAGTCGAACAGTTTAATCGCACCCTCAAAAACATAATTAAAAAATTTGTAAGCGAGGACGCACGTAACTGGGATAAATGGCTTGAACCCCTGCTTTTCGCAGTGCGAGAGGTGCCACAAGCCTCCACGGGGTTCTCCCCGTTTGAATTATTATATGGGCGTAAGCCGCGTGGCATCCTAGATGTGCTGCGGGAAAATTGGGAGGAGGGACTTTCCCTGTGCAAAAATAAAATTCAATACGTTATTGACCTGCGCGCAAAACTCCACACACTCACACACCTAACCCAGGAGAATTTGCGGCAGGCTCAAGAACCTCAAGTCCGCCTGTACAACAGGGGCACGCGCCTTAGGGAATTCACACCGGGAGACAAAGTACTTGTGTTATTGCCCACATCGAGCTCTAAATTAATCGCCAGGTGGCAAGGACCCTTTGAGGTCACACAGCGAGTCGGGGACGTCGACTATGAGGTGAGGCGAACAGACAGGGGTGCGGCATTACAGGCATACCACCTCAATCTGTTAAAACGTTGGAGCGAGGAGGTCCCCGTGGTGCTGGTGCCGGTGGTGCCAGAGAAGGCGGAGCTGGGGCCAGACGTTCAAAAGGGAAAATCGGCATCACCCACTGCTCCGGTCCCCTGTGGAGCCCACCTCTCCCCGACCCAACTCGCGGAGGTTGCCCGGTTGCAAACAGAATTTTCTGACGTGTTCTCGCCCCTGCCCGGCCACACCCACCTCATAGAACACCACATTGAGACGCCCCCGGGGGTGGTAGTGCGCAGCCGCCCTTACAGACTGCCCGAACACAAGAAAATGGTGGTTCGGGAAGAACTCGAGGCCATGCTCAAAATGGGCATTGTCGAGGAGTCCTACAATGACTGGAGCAGTCCGGTGGTCTTGGCTCCCAAGGCCGACGGGTCGGTCTGGTTCTGTGTGGACTATAGAAAAGTCAACACGGTGTCTAAGTTTAACGCATACCCAATGCCTCGTATTGACGAGTTGCTTGATCGACTAGGCACGGCTCATATTTATTCGACACTGGATTTGACAAAGGGATATTGGCAGATCCCCTTGACTCCACTATCCCGAGAGAAAATGGCTTTTTCCACACCGTTTGGCTTACACCAGTTCGTCACACTTCCGTTTCGACTGTTTGGGGCGCCCGCTACGTTCCAGCGGCTTATGGATAGGGTCCTCCGCCCCCACGCCACCTATGCGGCCACATACTTAGATGACATTATTATTTATAGTAATGACTGGCCGCGGCACCTAAAACACCTGAGGGCCGTCCTGGGGTTGCTGAGGCGAGCGGGGCTCACAGCCAACCCGAAGAAGTGTGCGATTGGGCAGGTGGAAGTACAGTATCTGGGCTTCCACTTGGGCAATGGGCAGATGCGTCCCCAAATCAATAAGACGGCAGCGATTGCGGCCTGCCCGAGGCCCAAGACCAAAAAGGGGGTGAGGCAGTTCCTGGGGCGGGCTGGCTATTATCATAGGTTTATACCTAATTATTCGGACGTCACCAGCCCGCTGACTGATCTCACTAAGGTGGGGTTTACATTAGACCGTATCAGCGGATCATCAGATTAACGTTTTTAAAACGATTAGTGTGCATACAGCAACGCCAATACACGATTTGCGTTCACATAGCAACACCAATACACGGATACGCTCGGCTCCGCAGGCATCCTGCGCTCCAAATCACTCCGCCCTGAACAGCGAGTGCCCTCTGGAGGGTGCGCACTCCGGCCCTGCGCAGCTCACAGAGCGCGCAAGTGGAGTGCACTAGCAGTGATTTGGGACTGAGCCGCTGTGTGTGTGATCTCAGTGCATGTCGGGCATGTGCGTCACTTACCACTTGCAAGTGGAAGGATGGCAAGCCTAAAGACAATCATAACTACACAATGGGCAGTATTTGCATCAGTATTTGCAGTATTTTCATACTTTTATACTCTTTAATGAAAGGTGATACAAGGCGGAAGTCCGCGCCGTTTTTCAGCAGTCACGTCACATGACCAACGCCAGCGAATCAGGAAGGTGGATGTCACAGTGACGTTGTCCAATGATGACGGCAGCTAGAGCTCAGCACAGCGTATCCGCGTATTCTCAATGTTTACACAGCACCGGACCAGACACGATCTGGATTGAATACGTGGACCCTGACGGATTCCCGTTTCCCGGCGTTTCCAGGCGTTTTAATGTAAATGGACAGTGCATCCGCGAAGAAAACGAGACAGATACGGTCTAATGTAAACTTGGCCTAATAAGGGGGCATCAGATCCGGTCCAGTGGACGGAGCAATGCCAGCGGGCTTTCTCTAAGGTAAAGGCTGCACTGTGTGGGGGGCCACTGTTACACTCCCCTGACTTTTCTCTCCCCTTTGTTTTACAGACGGACGCATCGGACAGAGGGCTGGGGGCTGTTCTGTCCCAGGAGGTGGAGGGGGAGGACCGTCCAGTGCTGTACATCAGCCGCAAGCTGTCGGTGCGCGAGGGCAGGTACAGCACCATAGAGAAGGAATGCCTCGCCATCAAGTGGGCGGTTCTCACCCTCCGCTACTATCTGCTGGGGCGCCCTTTCACCCTCTGGTCGGACCACGCGCCCCTGCAGTGGCTCCACTGCATGAAGGATGCCAACGCGTGGATCACCCGTTGGTATCTGGCACTCCAGCCGTTTAAGTTTGAGGTGGTCCACAGGCTGGGGGCGCAGATGGTTGTGGCGGACTTCCTCTCCCGTCGGGGGGGGGAGTCGGCTGCAGGCCGGACGGCTGCCCGGCCTGAGTCGGGCGGTGGGGGTATGTGGCAGCGGGGGCGTGGTCAAGCGTCGGTCTGTGAATGGAGGGCGGAGTTAGGGAAGGTAAGTGGCGGAATCACTGCAACTGACGAGAATTAACCTGTGTTTGTGTGTCTTCCCCAGTGACCGTGCCCTATAAGAGGAGAGGGAGAGCGGAGGAAGGGAGCTTCTCCCAACCTGGATACTTGTGTGCGTGCGTGTATGTGTGTAGTTAAAAGCTGAAAAGCTACAATAAATGAGTTTTGAGAACTCAGTTCTGGCCTGCCATGCTTCTGTGGTCCACCCACCTAGAACACTTGGTACAACCTTTTTTACAATCTATACACAGCTTGAGTTAAAATAAGGGGCCACATGTCTTGATGTCCTCAGAAACTCCTGGATTTTAGCAAATAACAAGATTCAGCTTTTTCCATATACAAAAATATCTGTATTTTATAATCCATTACTGACTACAAATGAGTTTTCAACCTAACAACCACATTAGAAAAGATGATAAAAAAGCTAACAAACTTATTTCAAGACCTACCTTACTTTTATTTAATAATTGAAAGGTAATCAAATGTAAAAAAAAACATGTTTACAAAAGCAGATACTTGTGATGAATAATTTCAATTCTAGAAGAAAGCACATTGCATTTGCACATCACACAATATCAGATGACAATTTAAATCACCAATAAATGTTTTGAATTCACTTATTACTCCATAGCACAAAAATCAGAAAAGTGATTAGTCTCATCGGCGTGACTTTTAAGTCCCTTTTTCCCGCTGAAGCCGTACTTGATAGTCTTTGAACAGCAGTCACAATACGCAACTCCCAGGACGTCCGGTTTTCTCAGCCATATTCCCCATTTGTCACCATTTTTGTCACACTTGCTTAACCATTCCCATCTCCATTTATTTCCATACGTCTTTTCTAATTCTTTTGTATTGGAGCCTTCCAATAAAAACCTAATTTTGACATACAGGTAGTCGTCGACTTACGACCTATGCAACTTACGATCGATCGACTTTACGACCGTCTGGTTATGACTGGCAAGTGTTTCCCAGCTGAGCTAGCTGAGCATATGACAGTTTCCGCCCCAGCTCCCGGCAGCGTCTCTCGCCGCGTACAACAGTTTCCGCCCCAGCTCCAGGCACACACGCAGTCTCTCTTGCACTCCCTCGCGCACTCCGTCATACAGTTTCCGCCCCAGCTCCTGGTTTATGAAATGAGCAAATCCTCCTGCCAGCCCGTGCGCTGCAACAGCTGATGATGACGTAGACGACCCACAGCCAAGCACCAGTGATGCCAGCGGTCACTAAGTTTTGTATTTTGGTATGTTTTACATTTGTATTTTGGTATGTTTCAAACTAAAATGTTTTCTATTTTTCACACCTGTATTTCGTATTTTTTGTTTTGCACATATTAAACGAATTGTACTGTAGTATGCAGTGTTTGACTTAAACCAAGTAATGAGCCAAGGTAATGAAATAAGAAAATGTTGATAAAATAAGACTTTAAGATGATTACAATATCATTACACATCACAATATACTTACGTTCATTTAACATAGGCCGACTTACGACCAGATCGGTTTACGACCGGTCAGTCGTAGCCAAACGCAGTCGTAAGTCAATGACTACCTGTATTTTGATCAGCAACCAGAGGCAAAGCACGCGGATCTGTCGCAAGGGAGGGAAGCGAAATAAGGCTTATTATAAAAGCTGAAGTTTCACTGGATGGCAGTTAACAGTGAGCCAATCAAAAGCACCATTCTAACTTGCACCAAAAGAAACGGTGACTCATGGGAATACAGTGGAGGAAATAATTATTTGATCCCTTGCTGATTTTGTAAGTTTGCCCACTGGCAAAGATATGAACAGTCTGTAATTTTAAGAGTAGGTTTAGTTTAACAGTGAGAGATAGAATATCAAAAAGAAAATCCAGAAAATCACATTTTATAAAATATATAAATTGATTTGCATTTCGTTGAGTGAAATAAGTATTTGATCCCCTACCAACCATTAAGAGTTCTGGCTCCCACAGACCAGTTAGACACTCCTAATCAACTTGTTACCTGCATTAAAGACAGCTGTCTTAAATTGACACCTGTATAAAAGACATCTGTCCACAGAATCAATCAATCAATCAATCAATCAATCAATCAATCAATCAATCAATCAATCAATCAATCAATCAATCAATCAATCAGACTCCAACCTCTCCAACATAGGCAAGACCAAAGAGCTGTCTAAGGATGTCAGGGACAAGATTGTAGCACTGCACAAGGCTGGACTGGGCTACAAAACCATAAGCAAGAAGCTGGGTGAGAAGGTGACAACTGTTGGTGCAATAGTTCGAAAATGGAAGAAATACAAAATGATCATCAATTGACCCCAGTCTGGGGCCCCACACAAGAGCTCACCTCGTGGGGTATCAAGGATCATGAGAAAGGTGAGAGATCAGCCTAGAACTACAAGGGAGGAGCTTGTGAATGATCTTAAGGCAGCTGGGACCACAGTCACCAAGAAAACCATTGGTAACACATTACGCCATAATGGATTAAAATCCTGCAGTGCCCGCAAGGTCCCCCTGCTCAAGAAGGCACATGTGCAGGCCCGTCTGAAGTTTGCCAATGAACACCTGAATGATTCTGAGAGTGATTGGGAGAAGGTGCTGTGGTCAGATGAGACCAAAATCGAGCTCTTTGGCATTAACTTAACTCGCCGTGTTTGGAGGAAGAAAAATGCTGACTATGACCCGAAGAACACCATCCCCACTGTCAAGCATGGAGGTGGAAACATTATGCTTTAGGGGTGTTTCTCTGCTAAGGGCACAGGACTACTTCACCGCATCAACGGAAGAATGGACATGGCCATGTACCGTAAAATCCTGAGTGACAACCTCCTTCCCTCTGCCAGGACACTGAAAATGGGTCGTGGATGGGTCTTCCAGCACGACAATGACCCAAAACATACAGCCAAGTAGCGCTCGAAACTAACGGTGTCCCGACGTCCCGGGGACCATAAAAAATGTCATCGGGACACAAAATTATCATATCTGGGACAATCCCGGGACAATGGAAAAAAATAGATCTAGAAAAAAAGTTCTACATTAATATTATTTACAAAGCCGTAACACATACGTAGACATTCACCTAATTTGTCAATTTTAATTTTAAAACGTTAACAGCGAAAAATACATTAGTAGCTACACTTTCAATGCACCTGCATCAGTAGGCTACAGAGCAGCACATTCTGTTCTAGAATCTTCGGCCGGTGTCCGCATTATATGGACTTGGAATGGAATTGCTACCGCACACGCTGCGCCGACTCTTGCCAGAACAAAAATGCTTAAGTGGTTGAAGCGGACCGACCGCGGGGAAGAAACTGAAAGCCCAGACATAACGTCTCCGGGACCTTCAGAATCCAAAGTGTCATCGCCTGGTCTGCAGGCAACGCTAGCAACTGAATGAACTTAATGAACACTGTTAGACACGTTATAAAATACAACAGGAATGATGTGGATGATATTGACGGAAGATACCGTTCAACAGAATAAGTGAGTTTTCTTGGTATCTTTCTAGTTCAGAAAGTTTAGTCAGTCAGCAGCACAACTAGGCTCGGACCTGGCACTATGTTGATGTTGCTAACATTTGCACCCACGTTTCGGCAGCGAAAGTTCATAAAATGGATAATGGAAAGTTCATAAAAATGGATAACGGAAAGTTAATAAAACTGGATAACGGAAAGTTCATAAAAATGGATAACAGTAATGGTGAAAATTACCAGTGTTGTGCATGAACGCGTTCAAAAGAATGCGTTCACTGAACACACTCGTTTTTCCATGAACTTTGAACTGAACGCAACAACTTTGTAATGAAAGAACTTGAACGTGAATTCGTTCAAATTATGTGACATGAACGACAAACATGAAGATGAACGAAACATGAAACCTGATGAATCGAGTGTCACGTCTACTTGCAAGATATTTTACGTTCTACTACTTCACTGTCAGTCTGATGTTGTTGTCACTCACTGCCCTGAGGTGCCGCGTGTGTGCAATGCATCATGGATAACGCAGTGTGAAGCCGGAGATAGTGGATGGCTCTATGATTTGGCTCCATACTACGTTACCCATGATGCAGCAGAGCAGAGTAGGCGTAACCCAGCGTTCCCTAGCTACAGGCAGCAGACAGCGCGCACACCACAGCCGGCGCACACTCACAGCAACATGGCCAGTGAAAGTTCAAGTAGCGGCACGGAGAACACAGATGAGTACAATGCCAAATAATTTTAGAAATTTGATTGTTGTGTGCATACACAGATGTGTACTGAAGAATGAGGCTATCTGAAGTTTTCCTGTTTTGTATTTTGAGAAATAAAAAGCCCTTGAGCATGCATCCCTCTGTCTGATCAATATGGTTGATATGGTCAATGCTGTTGATATGGATCTTAAAATAGCACTCCTTCAGTGTATATACATATTGGCAGTCATCTTTTTAGAAACACACATTTATGAGGAAGTCTAGTTGTCGTTTATTAGAAGTTACTGTTAGTTGAAACTGAAAGCATTTGTTTGAAGTCACGTGTAACGTTTTGGTAGCAGTGGTTGAGTCAGTGAAGAAATCAAAATATTTTGTCCTTTTTTCCATATATAGTATGTACAATAACTTCCATTTTGTGTGATAGAATATAATATCTATAATATGTGAGTAGTTTTGAGCTAGAATGTAGCATATGATTTTAGTCTTTATTTTCATATCCCACCTAAAAGTAAAATGAACTGAACTTTGAACTAGTTCAGAATTAAAACTGTGAACTATGAACGTGAACAGTTCACTTTTAACATGTTTGAACTGAACTTGAACTAGTTCAAAAAAAGTGTGAACTTGCACAACACTGAAAATTACAAGTTGGCCTTATAAGTGCCAACAGATATTCAAGGTATAAGTAGATGAAATTAACATAAAAGGGGTCTTATTTTCAACTAAAGTGTACTGCAGATGTAGGGAGTTGAAACATTTTCTGAATGAGCTGGTTGGCCTCTTTAAATAAACGGGTATCTATTCATACAGTGAGATCGCCAAAGTTTAATAAACTGAAAATGCAATAACTGTAATTTTGAAGTAGATGATGTATAGGACATGTGTCACTTGTGTCTTGTGACTTATTGTAAAAATGATATAAAGGGTTCAAAATCGCATAGTTACAAATATAATAGTAACTTCATATGATAATATTAACCACTGGTTATTTCAGAGAGGAAAAAAATGGGGACACTATTGCTTCCATTCGGGACAATACAACACAGAATTCGGGACCACTGGGGGACACAAAGAAAAAAAGTTAATTTCGAGCCCTGCAGCCAAGGCAACAAAGGAGTGGCTCAAGAAGAAGCACATTAAGGTCATGGAGTGGCCTAGCCAGTCTCCGGACCTTAATCCCATAGAAAACCTATGGAGGGAGCTGAAGCTCCGAGTTGCGAAGCGACAGCCTCAAAACCTTAATGATCTAGAGATGATCTGCAAAGAGGAGTGGACCAAAATTCCTCCTGACGTGCGCAAACCTGGTCATCAACTACAAGAAACGTCTGACCGCTGTGCTTGCCAACAAATACTAAGTCTTGTTTGCTAGAGGGTTCAAATACTTATTTCACTCAAAGAAATGCAAATCAGTTTATATCTTTTATATGAAGTTATTTTCTGGATTTTCTTTTTGATGTTTTGTCTCTCACAGTTAAAATAAACCTACCATTAAAATTATAGAATGTTCATTTCTTTGTCAGTGGACAAACTTACAAAATCAGCAAGGGATCAAATAATTATTTCCTCCACTGTAGCTGTGTTGATTTGGTCGAACAACGTGCTACGTGCGTGAAACATGATATCACACATGTATAACACCGTGAAACAATGGGCTAGTCAGGACCGCTCATTGGTGAGCGGCGTATAAATTGAATGAGGTTTGTGGCGAAGACGAGATGAAAAGATTTGTCTTGTGCAGAGACTGTACCGCGGTAACCCGGTAATACGCTGAAAGTGAGACAGTGAGAGGGCCACCCCTATACCACCCCCCCCCCGAAAATCTCAACGGATTTACGCGATTTGGAAAAATTACTTTTTCAGAGGGGCGGCATGGTGGTGTAGTGGTTAGCGCTGTCGCCTCACAGCAAGAAGGTCTGGGTTCGAGCCCCGTGGCCGGCGAGGGCCTTTCTGTGCGGAGTTTGCATGTTCTCCCCGTGTCCGCGTGGGTTTCCTCTGGGTGCTCCGGTTTCCCCCCACAGTCCAAAGACATGCAGGTTAGGTTAACTGGTGACTCTAAATTGACCGTAGGTGTGAATGTGAGTGTGAATGGTTGTCTGTGTCTATGTGTCAGCCCTGTGATGACCTGGCGAATTGTTCAGGGTGTACCCCGCCTTTCGCCCGTAGTCAGCTGGGATAGGCTCCAGCTTGCCTGCGACCCTGTAGAACAAGATAAAGCGGCTAGAGATAATGAGATGAGATGAGGCTTTTTCAGAACCGAAAAAACTTGCACCCATGCAGCCATTGTGGGGTGTATCAAGGATGACAGAGAGGAGGAGTATAGGAGCCTGGTGAGGGACTTTGCCGTTTGGTACAACAGGAACCATCTGCAGCTCAACACCTCGAAGACCAAGGAGCTGGTCATTTACTTTGGGAGGTCCAGACTAAGGTCACGACCAGTTCTGATCCAGGGAGTCGAGGTGGAGGCTGTGGATTCCTACAAGTACCTTGGGCTGTGGCTGGACAGCAAGCTGGATTGGACTTGCAACACCAACCACATGTACAGGAAGGGACAGAGCAGGCTATACTTCCTGAGGAGGCTGCGGTCCTTTAACATCTGCAGGGAACTCCTGTGGATGTTCTATCAGTCTGTGGTCGCCAGTGTCCTGTTTTACACCGTGGTGTGCTGGGGGGGGGGGGCAGCACATCCAAGAAGGACACATCCAGGCTGGACAAACTGATCAGGCGGGCCGGTTCTGTGGTCGGCATGAAGCTGGACTCTCTGGTGACGGTGGCAGAGAAGAGGACTATGCACAAACTGTTGAACATCATGGACGATGCCAGTCACCCTCTGCACACCATCATGAGCAACCAAAGGAGCCTGTTCAGTGACAGAATGCTCCTTCCCAAGTGCAGGACGAACAGACTTAAAAACTCCTTTGTCCCTCACGCCATCAGACTGTACAACTCCTCTCTGGGGGGGGAGGGGTAACAGGAGGACAGAGGACGGGAAGGAGCAGCAGTAGCCTAGCCTGACAATAAGCAATACTGGACAATGTGCAATATAATGTGCAATACCTCTCCTGCTGGACTTTTTTTTTCTTTCCCATATCTTATTCTTTTTTATATTTGCATATGTAAATACTTAATTTAATTTATCTAGAAGCTTTCTCTATTTTCTATTCTCTGTTTATCCTATAATGATGCTGCTGGAATTTTAATTTCCCTGAGGGAACCCTCCCAAAGGGATCAATAAAGTTCTATCTAATCTAATCTAATCTAATCTAATCTAATCTAATCTAATCTAATCTAAGATGTCGGGGAACTTGACTGAAGGGTAGTTTTCGAGATCGTATGACAAATCCTTCTTTCCCAGACTATAGGGGTCAATTCCATTGCACACAGCAATCTTCTGAATATATCTAAAGCCAGCAGTGGCTTCTAGATTACGAGCGTACTCTGATAAGTTATCACTAGTTGTTTGCACTACAGCAGCTGTTTTGGTTTGCTTGACCACCAGCTATTTCACCGGAAGTGAAATCGCTAAGAAAAGTCAGGTGACTGAAACCCAAGATTAGAAACAATAATGTATTACACTTTACTGACCTGCAGAGACAACAGAATTAATCAGACCCTGGAATACAATAAACAGAGAACCACATGAAGAAGTCTGTGATACACTCAACACTCTTTACTAAACAGTCCTTTCTAAGAGAAACAACTTCAGGAGTGACCTTTGACTGCCGAGTCTTATATTTAATCTGACCAGATAAATTTTAGTTTGAAAGGTTGATGCTTTCCAACCCAATTTATGTTGCTTTAAAAAAATCCCATATAAGCCCAAAGCACCTTCTACACAGCCCTTGAGCTTTTTATGTCTCTATATAATGACCGGATTATTCACATAATGATGCAGCTCTGAACCCCGAGAGGGAAAAAAATGAAAAGCATTGTCAGTCATAACTCACCTCGGCTCGCCTCCTTAAGCTTTTATGGCCGAGAGTGTTAATCTCACAATGACACCTCAACCACAGCGTGTTAAAAAGATCACAGTCCATGAAATAACCAAGAAACAGGTCGATCCAGTAGGAGCCACATTATCATAAGGTTCAAACCTGTTAAAACGACACACCTGACACTACAACCCCAAATAAGGAAAAGTTGGGATGGTATGTTGAAATAAAACTTAAAACTACAAACAATGACTTGTAAATTATTTTTGACCTTTGATTCCTTCTGTAAACAGGTCTTAAGGTGTGTAACAGTA
Organism: Neoarius graeffei; assembly: GCF_027579695.1. Classification (NCBI taxonomy): domain Eukaryota; kingdom Metazoa; phylum Chordata; class Actinopteri; order Siluriformes; family Ariidae; genus Neoarius; species Neoarius graeffei. The sequence goes on from NC_083585.1 coordinate 69,435,024, forward strand.
CAGGGTCATCACTGTCATATTTTTCATTTCTAAATTCTCCACACATTCTTTATTGGGGACAAAGGGGACACACCCTCTTCCATAGCCACGCCTTTGTAATGTGTGCAGAATGTGGTTTTGCATTGTCTTGTTGAAATCTCCCTGGAAAAGATGTCGTCTTGAAGGCAGCAGATGTTGCTCCAAAATCTCAGTGTACTTTTCTGTATTAATGCGCCATCATATAAGTGTAAGTTACCTTTACCGAGGGCACTGACCCAACCCCATCCCATGATACACCCTGGCTTTTGGATTTGTTCCTGGTAACAGTCTGGTTGGTCTTTTTTTTGTCTTCGGAGCACATGGCATCCATTTCTTCCAAAAAAAACCTGGAATACTGATTCGTCTGACCACAATACACGTTTCCAAACTGTGATGGTCCGTCCCAGATGCCTCCGAGCCCAGAGAAATCAATGGCGCTTCTGGACACGGTTAACATAAGGCTTCCTTTTAGCACAGTAAACAGGGATGAGAATGAAAAATATTTTAAAAGTCTGAAAAAAACGGGGTGGGGGGTGGGGCAATGGGTCTAATTATTTTTGGCTATTTTTTTTTTTTTAACCCCAAAACCATTAATTTTATCAGCAAAAATTTGCAATTAATTTGGAAATAAATTCCCCTTCTTGGTGGACTCCCAGGTGAAAATGATTAATATGGTACAAGAGACTTGTTTTTAATCAATTCACATTTGATGATTTCAAAAAATCACTGCACCTTTTAATATAAACGAGCTCTACAGTATTATATTTCTGCATTTTTGTGATTCATCTTTGAATACTCCAATCCTTTAACCTTCATCCTACCAAGTGGGGTCCATCTGGACCCCGCACCTATGTTTGTTTGCCATTTTAAAAATATGTGACATACTGCCTCACCGTTTTATGAATTTGTCGGAATTTATGTCTTAATTAAAACACTAAAGCACCGGAAGATCAGCTTTTTGCATTGTGAAGGTATAATTAATTTGTTACTGGGGTCCAACCGGACCGCAGAGTAAAGTTTATCTGTCTTTCATTTTATAATTGAATAGCACACTGAAAGTTAACTTCTTTTATTTCTTTTATGTTCCATAATGAAACTACCAAGGCATTCCTTCTTGGGGTCCGTGTGGACCCCACTGCTGCAATAAGCACAGGCTGCAAAACAAAAGCCCAAAATTATTTTACAATTACTTTTTTGTTTTAAATTCTGTAAGAAAAGACCTAAGTTGTAATCCAGAATGTTTTACAGCTGCATGAGCTGCAAAAATCATGTATATAATGCCAATTTTTTTTGTGGCGCTATAATTTGCTACATGTATGCTAGTTATTGCAATATTATTGCAATGTTATTGCATTTATAATACATCATTGATATTCAGCCATAGTGGATTTTGTTCTTCAATAAAGTTATGTCTGTTTGCTGCATTGAATTGGTTCTTACTGCATTGATTTCAAGGTATTCCCTCCTGGGGTCCATACGGACCCCGCCTGGTAGTTTGTGTATGTAAAATTGGCTGGTAGGATGAAGGTTAAGTGTGTTCTTTATGCCTTGGGCCCTTTAGTGTATTGCTGTTATTAATACAAGATGTTCTGAACAAAACTTATCTGGTGATTTTGTCTTTATAAGCTTGAATTTTAAAGAAAAGTATTGGGGTCGAAACGGACCCCACATGGTAAGATTAAGGTGTAAAATAGCATGGTAGGATGAGGGTTAAAATGAAGTGCAAACCAGAAAAAAGTTCTATCATATAATTCTCTTAAGCTTTCTTCTGATGTTATCATGGTAGCAGGAGGTCTTGCATATTAAGCAGGCAACATTCAACATCACTCATCACTTCCCTTTCAACTGTTGTGTGGACTAACTAGGTTTTATCTGGACAGGATGTTGTGTAATGTAATACAGATACCATACGGTCAATCTGAAGATCGAGATGGTGATTTTGAATTAAAGAACAGGCATGTACAATGGGCATTACATACTGGAAATTTTTTTTTAAATCAGAAACTATAAGTTCATCTCGGCCTAAAAAATTTGGGCAGACGCTCCCGCGCGGCACATGCCAGCAATCCCCCCCCCCCCCCCCCCCGTCCCCCTATGAAATGAGCAATAAGTAGGAGAGTTATACATGCTATCATACCTAAAATTTTATCAGAAATATGGATATGATACTATGATTCTCCCCAACATGCTACATTAGATAAGCTAATCCCATTTATAAAAGATACACACTTATATATGACGTGTAATTGATATATTTTTGGGGCGCGCACTCTCTCTGCCATGCCGATCCTGTAGGCCGCACTGACTCAAACTCCGGTCCTCGAGAAAAGAGATAAAAGCCCGCCCACACTGAAAGCTGATTGGCTTATTTTGCTGAGTAACCCAATCAAGATGCTCTTTGTCTGGCATGCGCTACATGAACAGGCACACAGGCAGTGTTGCCAGATTGGGTGCTTTTAAGTGCATTTTGGCGGGTTTTTAACATATTTTGGGCTGGAAAACGTCAGCAGTATCTGGCAACACTGCACACAGTCTCCCTCGCGCACCCCCTCGCACGCGCACATTGTAAGATGCGTGATGCAGACCTTAATGTTGCGCGCGCACGCTCTTGCTCGCTTCTATCAATATGCAGGAGACTCCCGGAACTTCCGGGACACTTGGGATGTCTGCGTTATAAGGTGACCACAGATCGTTAATCATACCCCCCCCCCCCCCCCCCCCCAAAAAAAAAAAAATTCTCAACGGATTTACATCGATCTCAAAAACGATCATTTTGGTCTGAAAAAGTCGGAAATCCGCCAATCGGCGGAAAATTCTCATCCCTGAGTAAAGTTTTAACTGTTGTTTGTGGATGTAACTCTGTATTGTAGTTTGAAAAGGTTTTCCAAAGTAATCCCAAGCCCATGTGGTTCCATCAGCTGTAGATGAATGACGGTTCTTGATGCAATGAGGGATCAGAGATCATGGGGGTTCAGATTGGGCTTGAGCCCTTGCATTTTACACACCAAAATTCCTCCAGATTCCTTGAATTGTTTAATGATATTATGCATCATAGAGGGTGAAATATCCAAATCCCTTCCTATCTTTCTTTGTTTTTGCACATTTCAGTAATTTTCTAACACATTTGTTGATAAACTGGAGCTCCGTAGCCCATCTTTACTCCTCAAACACTAGGCCTTTCCTGGATACTGATTTTGTACCAAATCATGATTACAGTCACCTGTTGACATCACCTATTTCACATCACATCATTATTCAATTGTTTTACCTCATTACTCACCCTAAATTGCCCCGTCCCAACTTTTTATGGAATGTGTTGCAGGACTGAAATGCAGGAATGGATGGATATTAACAAATGAAGTGAAGTTGACCAACAAAACATGAAATATCTTGAATTCATTCTGTCTGCAATGAAATACAAGTCAAAGTACATTTACAAATCACTGCTTTCTTTTTTATTTGCATTTTCCACACTGTCCCAACTTTTTCTGATTTGGGGTTGTATGTTGCAGATATACACCATATGGAACACCAGTCACATGCTTTGCATTGAGATTAACTACCCAAGCTAGCTGGAATAATTGTTAACCTCCATCAGTCTATATAAAAATTATTAAGTTAAATAAGGTGGTGTTACATTAGTGAGGTTTACGTACATCCTAAGAATACAATAATGATCCAACTGAGAGTGAAGTCTGAATAAAAACCTTCACATGGTTTTCCCCAAAGCGTTTTAGCGTGTCGGGCCCGATCCGCTTTCTCTGCCTGCCGATACACTTAGTCACTTTAGTTAAAATCCGATACGCTTAGATTTATACCGATACATTAAAATTTCCTACCGACAAGTAACTCGATACATAGGAGAGCAAATAACAGATCCATTTACATACTGATTGATATTTGTGTTAAACAAGCTGCCTTTTTTTCCAATGTTTGTGCTGATTCTATCAAAGTAATATGTCCGCGTGGTATGATGTAAACAAACTGTAATCTGTTGGCTACGTCAAGATCACATGTTCAAACCGTCCAATAAAAATATCGAAAGAAAACGTCAGACATCCCGGAATTTTCCGATTCATTATAAGCGATCTCATTGGCTGCCAATGTTGTCCCCCACCAGACGGACAAAGCCGACTGATTTTAATAAGCTAGGAGACTCGCTGGACAATTTGATCCACATCAGCATGGATGACAGCGAGATGGACTATGAGAGGGTCGCCCAACATCGGGCCAAGCAAAAGCCAAGGAGAATTAATCTGCTTTAAAGGAGTAGAAAACTTCATTCATTCGTTTGGGTTTGCAGAAAGATTATGTACTTATAAACACTCTCATCAAGTGAAGTTGTCCAAATGTGTCAAATGTAGCATCATTTCAAATAATAATCATAAGCAGTTTTGGCAGTGTGATGTCACTGGGATCCATTTAACAAAAGGCGGCTCCGGATTATTCTTTTGTTAAAGGCTCACAGTGACATCACACTGCCAAATACGCTTATCATTATTATTATTCAAAATTATGCTGCATTTGACACTTATTAACAAATTCTCTTCATGAATGTTTTTATAAATACATAATCTTTCTGCAAACTTAAATGTATGAATTAAGTTTTCTTTTCCTTTAAATATGTTTTAATCTTAATCTAGTCCATTTAATAAAGTGCCAAAATTTAAACTTTATAATATGCAGTTGCCTTACTTTTCTTTTCAGTGCATCTTAGTTCTACATATATTACGGTAATTGCATCAGAAACATTCTAAATCATTACAGTTATAGTAATACAGCAACTTATTTTAAGGTGGCAGGTCTTCGGTTCAGATCCCTTTGTGATCAACAGGAGGTCATGATGATCGATTCTCTTCATTGGGTTGCATAAGACGGAGCAAACCGCTGGTCATATTTTCATGCACATTTTTGTTACAACATTACTTGATCATAGATAATTAAGGGATCCCTGTAGATTTTAAAATCTATCGTATACCTCAGTAATCTATAACAAAACAGATTAACTTGCATGTTGAACTTTAAGGTGAAATTTCAAATGTGTTTACATTAATACTATTCAGGTCAGAAATCATTGAAGCACTGTTAAAATCTATCCTATAATCATCACGGATCTAAAACCTCTCAGAGACCCTGAAAATGCACCTGAGAGCATCGATTTTCAAAAAATTTCCCCGGGGGGGGGCATGCCCCCACACCCCCCTAGTTTCGCTTCGCGCTGTTGGCGCTCAATTGTCTGTGTTTTATCATGCCAGAATTTAGGGCTTTAATTTTTTTTCTGGGGAAACACTGCTTCAGGTACACTTCTTAGTGGGAATGGATTGTGATCAATGCCAAACTTGCAGCCTGAGGCAGACAGATGACTGGAATTGACCTTGGTAAACTTCGTCATTTAATATCAGTCAGAAATGAAGTGATATAGAACACTCAGTAAAATAAAAAGCATGACAAAACTTTTATTTCTTGTGTAGTGATTGCTAGAGACAATGACCTTTAACACTGTTCAGATCAGTCGATGAAAAAAGGCATTATATACAGTCTATCAATCAAAACATTTTTAAATAAATAATTTTGTGTCAATATTTTACTGATTTCTTCTGTAAGTACCCATGTAATCATTAGCCATGTCATACAGTGAGACGGTCGTTATGGCAAAATAAACCCCTTCATTCAATGTGGTTCAAGACCCCTTGCTTTGCATCCTGCATCACCTTGTGGGGTTTTCACAAAAACGATCAGCACACCTCATTTTCACACCCACAAGGAACATGCCGGTTCATACAGTTTGCATATTTTTATTACTCTGTGCATATTTACATAATTTATGCCTATTCACATTATATATACATAGTATGTGATATACATGATACATAACAATTTGCAATATTTACTAAATTTATTTTTAGAAATAATACATATTTACATTTGACAGAAATATTAATGAGATGAGATGAGATGACTTGCATATCATAATTTAAAAAGGTTTTATGGATTTGGGTTAAGGATGCATAAATTAAAAAAAAATACTTCAACATAACAACACTGAGTTTTTTTTAGTTTTTTGAAGAAAAAAGGAAAGAAAAAATTGAACAGAAAAATAACAGACATGATTATGAAAAGTGATACAAAAGGAACGATGGGGAAAAGATCAGATTTATATTTCAGGGTGGAAAAAGAGATAGATAGATAGATAGATAGATAGATAGATAGATAGATAGATAGATAGATAGATAGATAGATAGATAGATAGATAGATAGATAGATAGGATATTATCCACTGTATCTAAATGAGTTAAACTGAATTTAAACGAGATATATCTAAACAGTGACGTTAGTGTTAACTCTCTGAAGCCACATAATTTATAAATGACACAAAGAAAAATCGGCAGGTTTAAATTGTAGAATTTAAAAATATCCCTCCAATTGCTTTTCATTTTCATCACATCACATGACTCCCTTTTATCCAATCCAGCCTCTTCCACACTCGATAAGGATTCAGAAGGGACTCAGGGATGGCAGTGATGCTGCAATAATTTTTCATTATTAATTTAAAGCACACTGTAGATGGTGGACGATTAATTTTTATGAGGAAAAAAGTTCAAAAGTGACATAAATTACACAGTGAAATAAATTCCGTATTCTTCCAGTTCCAATGTTTTTAAATTAACTGATTTTTAAAACGAGAATGTAATTTTATCCATTTTCTAAACCATTCATTCATTCATAAAGCATGGCATGCATACAGATTGTTCTCATGAAGAAATGTGAAGAAAAAAACATGGTTCTGAGGTTTGTTGCTAAATAAAGTGCAGCACTCTCACATTTCCCTTTGTAAGGTGCGAAGCGACACTGCAGTTTCTACAGTTACTCTGTCCCCATGATTTGTATTAATATAAGGCAACATTACATTTTCTCCATCAATATGTACAATATGTGTGTGTGTGTGTGTGTGTGAGAGATGGATGATTAAAATAAAATAATGTTATAGCAGCTATAAACAGCCATTCCCTCACCAGCCCCTCTTTTCTCTCTTGAAGTTAATAAATCAGAAAAAAAAGCAAACACAGCTTTTCATGTTACCGAGAAACCGCAAAGAAGCGTAAACTCCACTGTCCTGAAGATATCCGAAAACTTAAAGTTACAGCTTTACCAAAGTGGAGACTCCTTCCATAAAAATAAAAATAGCCTCCTTACTTGAGGAAAACTTCACCATATCAACAATTTTTGTTAGTATAAATACGCAGGTGATTATCAGAAATCATGCGTGCTGATTGGTCGAGAAATTCTTATTATTATTTCTCGATAATCACCTCGAGCGACTCGGCAAAATGGCAGTGGATCACTTCATCACCGTAAGTCAGGAAGAATTACAAATAATGAAAGAAAATGCTGTTCCTAAAAGCACTAAAGATGCTCCAAAGTTTGATCTAAAATTATTCAAAAGGTAAGGTGGAATTGTGATTTAATTATTTTTTAAATAATCACCTGTGTATTTATACTAAAATAATTATCCACCTCAGAGTCAGTGAATATCAGTGATTATTATCCACACAGGACACTTTTTCGATGGAATTAAAGCTTGTGTTCTATTCCCTTCTAGCGGGTTTCATTCATTTGGTTTGATAGCATGCAATATTGTTAACATATCACTTACCCTATGTGTATTAAATCACTCTACCCAATGGAGGATGAGCGTTGAATATGGTTTATGATATTGTATGGTTGTCAAGGCAACATGACGTCACACATCGGAGATAGAACTTCCATGCTAGCGAACAACTGCAACAATTTGCAAACAAACATGGCCGCCAGGTTTGCTTCATTACAAAAAATACGGAAGATTTTGGGAGAATTTTGAAAGACAAAGACGCGTTGAACACCTGAAAGGAACGTATAATAATAATAATAATAACTTTTTTCATGGTCTATCAGATATATTCCATTCAACTACTTGTCTTCAACTCATTCAGTATCATCCTAGATGAATGGAATATATCTGATAGACCACGAAAAAGTGCCGGCCAATATTATTTGAATAATAACCTCGACCTTGACTTCATCTCAGATATTACTCACTGATATTCACTTCATCTTTGGCAAAAAATATTAAATATAAGTCCCTGTGAATGAGTTGTTACCATAGAAACGATAACAGAAGGGACAAGTAGACTAATATAAACCTAGAAAATAAATCAACACCTTCTGACCAATCAGAGTCCAGAACACAACAGCAGAGTGGTGTATAATATAGTAGTATAGTTGTTTTTTAGTTGATACCAAATTGGAAATGTATAAACAATACAATTAAATGGAGCTGAATTAAAGTGACTTGAGAAAATGGCTACAAGCTTTTCAATTTAGACAAAAAAACCTGAGAACAGCTGACATCTCCTCCTCCAGTATGGATATATGCAGCACACACACACACTTGATATGTATGGCAAAATTTGAAGAATCCAGGGTAGGAATATGGTGTGTGCAGAATATTTCACTGATTCTTTCATCTTCCGTGAGCACTTTATTCTGCTCAGGGTTACACTGGCTCCAGAGCTCATTCCACGAGAAATGGAGTGTGAGCTGGGAAAACATCTGGAATGGGATGCCAGTTCATCTCAGGGAACCATACATATATTCAGACCGAGGGACAATTCGGGATTCCCAATCCATCTACTGGGAGGAAACCAGAGAACACAGAGGAAACTCAAGGTGAGAACAAAACTCCACACTGAGCTCAGGATTGAACCCTGGAGCTGTGAGGTGGGAACGTACCACCATATCTCACATTGCAGTATTTCATTATGTTGACATATCATCCCTGGCGTGTTACAGGCTTACACTAGGAGCCAAATATGTTTGGTGTCAGCAGCTGATGCTGGATTCGGTGAAGCTTGGTGAGCTGTGGCTGAAGAGACGCAGTGTGGCGTTCCTGTACTTCTTACACATGGCGTTGTAGAGGATGGGGTTAATGGCAGCGCTGAGGTAGAAAAGGACGAAGGAGACGAGACTGCAGTACTGAGAGATGAGAGACCACAATGGGGATGCGAACGCCTCGGGTGACGCCGAGAACAGGTAACGACCCACATGGAACGGGAGCCAGCAGAGTACGAAGGCAAACACCATCACAGCTAAGTGGGGAAAAGGAGAAACAGCTCAAACACACTCATACTTACACACAGGTAGCATCACACCTGCGATATAGACCTGACTGTTCATCTGGACTGTCAGATTTTCATTTTATCACTCACTGACATGGTGGTCACCAATGATCTTTTTCTATTCGCCATTAACCAACTCAAAACTCTGCTCACTGTCTGTTTTTGATATGTATTTTTCTTCTGATGTTAAGTACTGATTGTAGCTCATCTCTTGCTCTGGACATTTTGTCATCCCCTCTGTGAAAAGAGCACAGTGGACATTTGTCTCACAGTGCACATTTGAGCTGTGTTTCATGCTGGATGTAGCAGCTTTTGTATCCGTATCCTTCAAAGGATTCTGTCTCTTTGAGTAGCCCCATGTAGTTGAAAAAACAAACCCTGACAAACATCTTGGTCAGGACGCCCTTTGGTGTCATCACCCATCATTATATTTTAGCGAACTGTACTGTATTTGTAGCAGTTGTTCATTTCCTGTCATTCGCTAGTTTATCATGTTACGGGAGGATCTGCAAGTTTCGACTGCTGAACTACTGTTTGCTGTATAATAATTAAACAAATAAAGGTGTGAAAATCAGAAAATGTTTTCTAATAGGGAAGACGTCAGCACAAAGTGAGGGGTAGAAGGGTGCCAATACTTTTATATACTTATGTGTGGTAGGTGGAGCTGATAAATTGCACCCCCACACACACCATATGTTCTTGTCATTTGTCTCTTGTGGGCATGTAATGACTGCTCCTGTTGCTGCTTGTGGGTGTGGCCTGTGTATTGTTGCATCAGTTTTGTTTAAAATGCATTAATGTTACATGCTCAGCCTCATACTAGCATGGTTCTCAGATTAGATTAGCAAAGCAAGCTCACTGTACTAGCTACGAGCTATGTACACTCACCAAAGGCACCAAAGAGCTCTGCTCCTTCCTTCCAAGCTTTATTTTTCTTCCTAATGTCTCTAAACACATTTAACGAGAGGTCATATACAACAGGATCATTAGTTAGCTAGTTAGTTTTGATCATGTTAAAAAGAAAAAAACATGTACGGTAAGTAAGAAAACAAACAGTGCAATTAATATCAACCAATGAACAATCAACATCCATCCATCCATCCACTCTTTCTATATGACAATTATTGTTTATTTTGAGATTCCCAAATAGCATAAGCTTGGCTTATCAAAATTGAATGATAGTTTGTTTTTGTCTAATCACCATTTTAATTTATTCATTTCAGACGTGATTACCTCAGTAAGCTGCTGCAAATTCCCCCAGAACAAAAAAATATGAGTGTTGTCCCCAAGTAAAACGAGTTTCATTATTAGTTTTGATAAAATACGTCATTTCTGTACAAAATAAACAATATTGGGCCTAATACTGACCCCTGTAGGATTCCGCAAGTAATATCCATGAATGTTGATTTATAATTGCCTATTTGTACAAATTGTTCAGACATGTCAACTCTCACGACTTTGCCATGAGACTCACAATTTTTTGCACTGAATCACGTGCTCACGCTTCCACTATCAAATTCCCATGATTTTTCAGAAAAAAATATATTCATGGAAAGCAAAGCATTATCAATGCACCAATGCATGCAATGTCTGCTATGTACACGATATCGTGTTTCCAGAAGCCCAGGGAAAGAGCTTTTGAAAGGACATTTGTGACTGGTTGACTGCAGGAAGTTGACCAATAAAATCGCGTCTTACTTTGTCTTCATCATTTCCGTGTTACTGGCGGGAAAGACGCACGTGGCAAAAATGAGTGACAGCAATTCTGGATCAGAGGGCCCTCCAAGTTCTAAAAAAGCCCCAGAAAATTTCCAAGTATCAAGGTGCAGCTAAGTATGATACGAAGTTTAATTCCAACTGGACCAAAATCTACCCATGCGTTACCGCTGATTCGGCGAGCAAGCACCGTTTCCGATGCACTGTGTGCAACAGGAGGATCAGCTGTAAACACCAAGACCTTTGAGATGTTGAACTTCACACGCGAAGAAACTCTCATAAAGATCTTGAAAAAGCAAGATAGTCATCAGGATCACTCTTGATCGCGTTTGCAGCACAGACTTCTGTCAGTGAGAAGGGATATTTTTATATTTTATCGTGTTTGAAAAAAAGTTAAACGTGCCTTGTTTCAGTTAATCTAAGCTCAACTAGATTTATTTGAAAAGTTGCAAAGTTAAAATAAAATAAAGCTTATTTTGAACTGTTCCACAGATATGTTCTCATAAATGTATCGCCAAATATATTTTCCCAGCAGGAACTCTGCATGCTGTGTTTGGTGTGTTTATGTTTATTATTGTTACAGTAGTAGTTAAGCGAGTCTGTGTTGGTGACAGGGAATAAAAAAAAAATAAGCACATAAATGTATAAATCTATAACTATATAATTGGAAGTTGTTAATATTCAGTGCCTTGCAAAAGTATTCATACCCCTTGAACTTTTTCACATTTTTCCACCTTACAACCACGAACTTAAGTTTTTTTATTGAGATTTTATGTGATAGACCAACACAGAGTAGCACATAATTGTGAAGTGAAACGAAAATGATAAATGGTCTTCAAAATTTTACACAAATAAAAATCTGAAAAATGTGGTGTGCATTAGTATTCAGCCCCCCTGCGTCAATACTTTGTAGAGCCACCTTGTGCTGCAATTACAGCTGCAAGTCTTTTGTGGTATGTCTCTACCAGCTTTGCACATCTAGACACTGAAATTTTTGCCCATTCTTCTTTGCAAAATAGCTCAAGCTCAGCCAGACTGGATGGAGAGCGTCTGTGAACAGCAATTTTCAAGTCTTGCCACAGATGCTCAATGGGATTTAGGTCTGGACTTTGACTGGGCCATTCTAACACATGAATATTCTTTGATCTAAACCATTCCATTGTCGCTCTGGCTGTATGTTTAGGGTCATTGTCTTGCTGGAAGGTGAATCTCCTTCCCAGTCTCAAGTCTTTTGCAGCCTCCAACAGGTTTTCTTCCAGGATTGCCCTGTATTTAGCTCCATCCATCTTCCCATCAACTCTGACCAGCTTCCCTGTCCCTGCTGAAGAAAAGCATCCCCATAGCATGATGCTGCCACCACCATGTTTCACAGTGGGGATGGTGTGTGCAGGGTGATGAGCAGTGTTACTTTTCCGCCACACATAGCGCTTTGCATTTAGGCCAAAAAGTTCAACTTTGGCCTCATCTGACCAAAGCACCTTCTTCCACATGTTTGCTGTGTCCCCTACATGGCTTCTGGCAAACTGCAAACGGGACTTCTTATGCCTGTCTTTCAACAATGGCTTTCTTCTTGCCACTCTTCCAAGAAGGCCAGATTTGTGGCGTGTACGACATAGTTGTCCTGTGCACAGATTCTCCCACCTGAGCTGTGGATTTCTGCAGCTCCTCCAGAGTGATCATGGGCCTCTTGGCTGCTTCTCTGACCAGTGCTCTCCTTGCTCGCTCTGTCAGTTTAGGTGAACGGCCATGTCTTGGTAGGTTTGCAGTTGTGCCATACTTTTTCCATTTTTGAATGATGGATTGAACAGTGCTTCTTGAGATGTTCAGAGCTTGGGATATTTTTTTATTACCTAACCCTGCTTTAAACTTCTCCAGAACTTTATCCCTGACCTGTCTGGTGAGTTCTTTGGTCTTCATGATGCTGTTTGTTCTTCAGTGTTCTCTAACAAACCACTGAGGCCTTCACAGAACAAGTGTATTTATGCTGAGAGTAAATTACACACAGTAGGACTCTATTAACTAATTAGATGACTTCTGAAGGCAATTGATTGCACTGGATTGTATTTAGAGGTATCAGAGTACAGGGGGTGAATACTAATGCACACCACATTTTTCAGATTTTTATTTGTTTAAAATTTTGAAGACCATTTATCATTTTCGTTTCACTTCACAATTATGTGCTACTCTGTGTTGGTCTATCACATAAAATCTCAATAAAAAACTTTTAAGTTCGTGGCTGTAAGGTGGAAAAATGTGAAAAAGTTCAAGGGGTATGAATACTTTTGTAAGGCACTGTATCATTGTCATAATGGTTTTGGGATTGTTGGTGATGGTATTACTTTGAGTAATTCACTAATTTTATATTCCTTTAATATTATCTTTCTAATAATTTATTATATGTGTGGAAACAATTTTTGTGTTAGCTGTGTTATTAATCTATATTTCTCGGTATGGGTTCCTGAGGTGATCACGCTGGTACTGTTGTTGGTTATCAGTTAAAACCCTGATGTAGAAATGACTCGGTGGCAACACAAATTGTGTTTCCTGTTTTCCTGTGAAGCGACCTGCAGATGTAGTTTTGTGGTGAAAGCTTTTTGAAATGTGATCATTGCACAGCTTTCATTTCATGGTCATGTTGAAATGTGTTATTGTTTACCTGGCATTGTTTTGTTAATATATGTGGTGTCCTCATGAAGACTTTTTTTTGTTTTTTCATTAATAGCAACAAGAAGGTGAAAACTAAATATTCATCCTGAAGCCACCAATCCCCTCTTAAAGTTCGCAAAACTGTTTTCAGCTGAGAGGCTTCGTCCCCTGAGACCCCCCACCAGGGCCTCGCCCTGGACCTGACCGGGACGTGCAGCCCCTGGACCCCGGCTTTCTCACTTCTTTTTTCATTTTGGGGTCAACAGCTATGATGGTTGTCCATTTCCTTTTCAACAAATTCAACCCAACCCCTCCGATACCATGCCTTTCATTTTATTGAGTAATATTTCATAATTACTTGTATCGGATAATTTTTTAAGTCTATAAATACTCCCAATGCATACTTTTTTTTCTGTACAAATAGTTATTTCTTCTATTAACTCTATGAATGCCATAGATGTTGATGTGTTTGTTCTAAATCCATGCTGACTGTTGGTCAACAAGTTACACTTCTCAATAAAATTATCTAACCTATTGTGGCAGCGGGGGCGTGGCCGAATGTCCGCTATGAAGTCAGGCTGAACCAGCAGGTAACACGTGATGAGTTACGCCTGTGCTGAATTACTGGATAAAGACTTCTTTACACTGGATCTAATTTGTATAGAGCACAGACTGTACAGAAACTGAACAAATGACCTGCTGCTTTCACACTCGCCAGTGTGACTGTAAGTAATACACACACACACACACACACACACACTCACCAAGCATCTTGATAGTCTGCCTGTTGCTGCTGTCCCTGATCTTCATCCTGTCCCTCCTCCTCCTCTTCCTCCTCCAGAGTTTGCGGCCAATCAGTCCGTAGAGCACGGTCAGGCAGAACACGGGCAGCAGGAAAAACCCACTGGAGACCCACACCATGGCGCTCAGCAGGCCTGTGCGTGCACCATACTCTGTGGCTTTGCACTCGCTCGTCTCACGCCAGTCAGTGCCGTTTTCATGCTCGACGCCCACCAGCACGAACACGGGTCCGGCGCTGCACAGGGCCACAGTCCAGAGTGCGAGGATGAGCCCACGTACACGTCGCTTGGTCACTGCCACTTTGGCCCTGAGTGGGAAGCAGATGGCGAAATATCGCTCTGCACTCAGCGCTGTCATGTTCAAGATGGTGGAGTAGGTGCAGCACTCGCTGACGAACTGGAAAAGTTTGCAGAGCACGTTCCCCAACGTCCACGGCCGGTACCGCCACATCCGGTACAGGTCCAACGGCAGGCACAGGAAGATCAGCAGGTCCGAGAATGCCATGCTGGACAGGTACAGGTTGGTTGTAGTGCGCATCTCTTTGTATTTGAACACCACCATGATGGTGGTCAAATTTCCCGCCACTCCCGCGAGGAAGAAGAGCACGCAGATGACCGTTACACCGATGAGGACCGGGACGGGGAAGATGGCCACGGGTGGTGATGAAGTATTCGCGTCAGCATCAGCATCCCAACTGCAGTTTGATGAACAGCTCGACAGGTTCATCCACATCACGTCCATGATGAAAAGTCACTGAATAATGTTTTTAAATTTGCTATAATTTGTTGTTTTTTCTCTCAGCATGTCGCCCCAAAGCTGACAGACACTAACAGACATTTATAACCCAAATAATAGTCATCTTTATCAGGCGACTTTAGTTTTATACTCAGAGTCTAACAGTAAAAAACGAGAGATTTATCTTCCAGTAGTGAACTTTTCCAAACCTTCGGGAAAATCAGTGTTTGTTTCCGTGTGGCAGTGAAACCCGGCAGTGTTCGTCCCAGTGAAGGCTCGTTTCACAAAACAGAACAACAAGAGGCGCCCAAAATGGACAAAACACACTCACATGTCTCAGCGAAGCAGAAGCGTGTTGATGAAGCTGCTGGCCGGTCCCGGTTCCGGTTCCGGTTCCCCTCACTCCGAAGCTCCGTGTGTGAGTTGAGCAGCCGCTCGCGCATTCCTGTCAGGACGAAGCGCGGGAAAGTGAGTGAGGAGAGCAGCGCGAGACGCGCGAGGTGATGCAGCGCGCGGGCGCGACCCCGAGACACCAGCGCGCGCGTTCCCGAGACCAGCACTCAGCCTGCAAGGAGGCAGTTCTGCAATTAAACATCATTTCACTTATTATATTCATTTATTTATTCAGGCTCCATATAACACTGATTCAAAATAAATAAATAAATCGGTTACTTTGTACTCCAGCACAACTCCTGTGACAGACAGACAGACAGACAGACAGAGAGAGAGAGAGAGAGAGAATACAGACAAGTACATAAATAAAAAATATATAAATATACAGACAGACAATTAGATAGACAAATAGGAGATAACACTACGGTGGGTCAGAGAGGACTGAAATGTCATCTGTCGAGCATGTATAGCATATTTGACAATAAAGCTGACTTGACTTGATATTATATGTTTTTTTTTCTGTCACTGCTTATTAATATTTGAATATTTTACTATTTTATGTTTGAACTACATTTTCTTTCTTCATTCTTTCACACTGTCAAACACTTAAAGCTGTACTATAACTGTATAAAAAGTTCCATGTCAATTAAAAAAGGTCTATTTGTCTCATTCTGTAAACCACACTGCTGCCCATACTGGAACATTATTTACTTTAACACAGATGTAATTCCTCATTATTTAAATATTTATGTGCGTTACCTATATAAGAATTGTATTTCTCATGTATATGATGATCTTTACTCTTCTAATTGTAATTTGTTCGTTTTTTTTTTCTTTTATATGTTTTACGCAGGGGCGGCACGGTGGTGTAGTGGTTAGCGCTGTCGCCTCACAGCAAGAAGGTCCTGGGTTCGAGCCCCGTGGCCGGCGAGGGCCTTTCTGTGTGGAGTTTGCATGTTCTCCCCGTGTCCGCGTGGGTTTCCTCCGGGTGCTCCGGTTTCCCCCACAGTCCAAAGACATGCAGGTTAGGTTAACTGGTGACTCTAAATTGAGCGTAGGTGTGAATGTGAGTGTGAATGGTTGTCTGTGTCTATGTGTCAGCCCTGTGATGACCTGGCGACTTGTCCAGGGTGTACCCCGCCTTTCGCCCGTAGTCAGCTGGGATAGGATCCAGCTCGCCTGCGACCCTGTAGAACAGGATAAAGCGGCTACAGATAATGAGATGAGATGTTTTACGTACGTAATTTATTGCAACATTTCTATCTAAAAATAAACATACTGTAATTACACATCTGCACGTACTGTAATTACACATCTGCAGGCTGCTGGCCTCAACATCGCCACCGCCTGGGAGGCTGCCAGGAACAGACCCGCCTGGGAGCATGAGGAGCCGAGTGAGAGTGAGTGAGTAATTACACATATTGACCATTAGATGGAGACAGAGGCGCTTATATACCCTACATATTACATACCAGCCCGGGAATTTAACAGACTCTTTTATCCAGAGTGACATAGAACAGCCCGAGGAGTAGGGGCCTTGCTCAAGGATATTTCAACCATTCTTGCTGGTCTAGGGAATCGAACCTTTGGAACCTTCTTGTAGAACATTTATGTAATGTTGTGGACCAGTTTAAATAATATGTGTTTCCCCACGTACCTGTTAGCAGTGAACACTAGAGTGCGCATGCACGTAAAAGACCACGTTCTAGAATCTCATCCCATCTCATTCTCATTATCTCTAGCCGCTTTATCCTGTTCTACAGGGTCGCAGGCAAGCTGGAGCCTATCCCAGCTGACTATGGACGAAAGGCGGGGTACACCCTGGACAAGTCGCCAGGTCATCACAGGGCTGACACATAGACACAGACAACCATTCACACTCACATTCACACCTACGGTCAATTTAGAGTCACCAGTTAACCTAACCTGCATGTCTTTGGACTGTGGGGGAAACCGGAGCACCCGGAGGAAACCCACGCGGATACGGGGAGAACATGCAAACTCCACACAGAAAGGCCCTTGCCGGCCACGGGGCTCGAACCTGGACCTTCTTGCTGTGAGGCGACAGCACTAACCACTACACCACCGTGCCACCCCGTTCTAGAATCAGTTACCAGTTTCATGCCATGAAGTCAGGCTGCATATCTGTAATGCTGAGATGATGACCAAGTAAAGTTCAACACGGAATCCTGAACCCAGTTTCTCATATCATTTATTCAACATGATATTCAAACATGGTGTCAGAAGATGTGGTTACTTCAGCTCTGCCAACAGTATGGTAAGGCGAAAGTTTTCTCAGCGCTTTGTAGACATAGCAAGCAAGCAACCAGCTAGTGTTGTTCAGCTATCGTAACAAAGGCTAGTCAACGTAACGTCAACGACCATGGCAGAAGGATTCCGTAGACCAGAACCATTGACTTTTAATGGAAACATTGCCGAGAAATGGCGTGTGTTCGAGCAGGAATACAATATATTCATTGCAGCTGCTCATTCAGATAAGGATGCCAGAACCTGAGCGTTCATCCTGCTAAACTTAGCCGGCTCAGAAGCCATCAAGTGGGAACGTGTTTTTGTTTATGCACCCGCTGTGTACACGGGGGAAGGAGAGACCAGATGGCTCGTGGCCAGAGCAGAATCGAGGGAAGATCCGGAATGCCTCAAACGAAAATTCTGCGAACTATGCAATCCGCAAATGAACATAACTATGGAAAGGCACAAGTTTAATACTAGAAACCAACGACCAGATGAAACAATAGAGTCGTATGTGAGTGACTTGAAAAACAAAGCAGCGAGCTGCAGATTTGGCCAGCTCAAAGACGAGCTTATCAGAGACAAACTCGTCTGTGACATAACCAGCGACAGCATGAGAAAGCAACTGCTTTGTGACAGTGACTTAACATTAACCAAAGCAAATGAAATGTGCCAAATTTATGAACAGACAGATCAACACACAAAAGCTCTAGCAGCCCCAAAACAAGCAGCAGCGAATGTGGACAGTTTGCATCACAAAATTAAGAAAAGACAACCACAGAAATTTAAGACAAAGCCAAGCAATGAACAGAGCGCTACACAACAAAAGACTATAACTAACTGCAACAATTGTGGAGGCAACCATGAGGCAAAAAGAGATAAATGCCCTGCGTATGGCCAACAATGTCACAAATGCAAAAACGCAATCACTTTCAGCATTGCTGCAGGTCATCACGCACAAGTGGATTCAAAAAGAGATCAGTGAACCAGGTTGAGATGCAACCGCCCAGCAGTGATGAGGAAATGTTCTATGTGAATGGAGTGGATGTAGACACTGTTGATTCCCGTCTTCTGCACAGGAATGACATATTCACCACAGTGCATGTCAATGGAAGACCAGTCGAGCTCAAAGTTGACACCGGTGCCAAGTGCAATGTCATGCCAGCCGACCTCTTGGCACAATTGGGACAAAGTGGACGGCTCCAGCCATCTCAGGGAACCAAACTGGTGGCATACGGAGGTGAGGAAATTCACACAGCAGTTTCAGCTACACTCTCATGCTACTCTGCAGGCAAAAAATACCCCCTGCAATTCTATGTAGTAAAACGAGGCGTGCAACCTCTACTTGGCCTACCAGACTGTCCACGCTTAGACTTAATCACACTGAACAAAGAAGTCCATCACATAGACATTGGTGACAGAAAAGAATTCTCAAAGCAGATTTTCTCAGAGTATGCTGACCTCTTCAAAGACAAACTTGGCAAGATCCCAGTCACCTACTCAATGAAAATAGACCCAGAGGTCCAGCCAGTTGTAAAGCCCGCATGCAAAATCCCAGTACCAATGCAAGACAAGGTTAAAGCAGAGTTAACCCGGATGGTCGATTTAGGCGTGATCACTCCTGTCACTGAGCCTACAGAATGGGTGTCGTCTATGGTGGCAACCCATAAGAAAAATTCAGACGACATCAGACTCTGTATCGATCCAAGGGATCTAAACAAGGCACTGAAACGCCCGCATCACCCTATGCGCACCATAGAGGAAGTGGCCGCACAAATGCCAAACTCAACAGTCTTCTCTGTCCTAGATGCGAAATGCTCCTTTTGGCAGATAATGCTTGACCACAAGTCCTCCATGCTCACGACTTTCAGCTCTCCATTTGGCAGATTCCGATTTCTCAGAATGCCATACGGAATCAACTCAGCCAGCGAGGTGTTCCAGCATACCATGGAGCAGATCTTCGCCGGGTACCCCTGCGCTGTGATCGTCGACGACATAATCATTGGTGGGAGAGATATGAAAGAGTATGAGGAGAACCTCAGAAAGGTACTTAACCGTGCGAGGGAAGTCAAACTGAGACTCAACCCCTCGAAGTGCAAATTCGACTTGAAAGAAGTGTGCTACGTTGGACATGTGTTCACAAGCGAGAGATTGAAGCCTGACCCAGCCAAGACCAAGGCGATCAATGAAATGCCCATACCTGAGAATGTCTCAGCCCTCCAGCGCTTCTTAGGTATGATTAATTACTCAGGAAAGTTCATTCCCAATTTCAGTGAGTTCTCAGCCCCACTTCGTGAGCTGACATACAAAGACATCCAGTGGTGCTGGCTAAAGCAGCATAAAGAGGCATTCGATGCTTTGAAAAAGAGCCTGACCAGTCCGCCCACTCTTAGCTACTATGACGTCCAAAAACCTGTCACACTTACCTGTGATGCTTCGCAGTACGGACTCGGTGCAGCATGCCTTCAGGAAGGCGCCCCGATCGCCTACTCCTCTCGTACCCTGACACAAATGGAGATGCGCTATGCACAGATCGAGAAGGAGCTGCTTGCAGTTGTCTTTGCATGCTCCAAATTCAACGACTACATCTACGGGAAGCAGATCCAGATTGAAACTGATCATCAGCCATTAGTCACAATCCTCAACAAGCCCATACACTCAGCTCCAGCCAGATTGCAGCGCATGATGCTGAGACTGCAAAAGTACAACTTTCAGATCGTGTACAAGAAAGGGTCACTGATGTATCTCGCTGACACTCTGTCGCATGCTCCCACAACCTCGACAGACCAGCACAGCAATGAAACAGTGGACTACAAGATCATGTCGATCCAGCACATCTCCTCCACGAGGCTGAATGAACTGAGAGAACATGCTGCCTCTGATCCAGATCTACAGAAGCTGAGCACAGTCATCATGAGGGGCTGGCCTCGCAGACAAACTCAGCTGCCCGCAGAGATTCGTCAATACTACTCGTTTTGAGATGAATTCACCATTGAAGATGGTATCGTCATGAAAGGCCCAAAGACAGCGATCCCCAAGTCATTGCAAAAGGACTACGTCGCTATTCTTCACAGAGGGCACCCAGGCACAGAATACACCAAGCGCCGCGCTCGTGGCATAGTGTTCTGGCCCTCCATGACTGAAGACATCAAGCAGGAAACAACTGCATGTCCGGTGTGCAACAGCACAAGGCCGCACCAACCCAAAGAGCCACTCAAGCCACATCCAGTGCCAGACTTACCTTGGTCAACCGTCGCCACTGATATCTTCGAGTGGAATGGCAAACACTACCTAGTTGTAGTTGACTCGTACTCAGGTTGGTTTGACATAGACTTGCTTCCTGACCTAACAACCAACACTGTCATCACAAAGCTCAAAAGACACTTTTCAGTTCATGGCTGCCCGCACAAAGTGCTGTCAGACAATGAAACCCAGTTTTCCAGCCAACGCTTCACAGACTTTGCCCTGGCCTGGGACTTCGTTCACGTAACAAGTAGCCCAGAATATCCACAGGCCAATGGTCTGGCTGAGTGTGCCATTCGCAGTGCCAAGCAGTTGATGGAAAAGTCAAAGAGAGATGGAACGGATGTCTTTCTAAATCTACTCAATCTTTGCAATGTGCCACGCGATCACACACTAGGCTCTCCAGCTGAAAGGCTGATGTCAAGGCAGACACGCACCACCCTTCCTGTGTGCAAACAACTGTTAGCCCCAACACCCAAAAGCAACACTGTTGTCAAGGCAAGCCTAGTATGTAAGCGCCATGTACAAAAGCAGTACTATGACAAGTCCAGCAGACCCCTCCGTCCTCTACTGCCAGGTGAGGTAGTGAGAATGCAGACACGTCATGGACACGATCACCTAGGGACTGTCAAGGAAGTCTGCAAGGAACCCAGATCATACATCGTCCAATCAGAAGGAGGCGAGTACAGGCGGAACCGCAGGCATGTCCTCCCGGTCTCTGAACCACCTCCACAGCACAGAGATCTCCACGACGACTCTCCTGTGGACCAGCCATCACCCACCTGTCCTCAACAGCAGTCTCCGAGAAAAACTGATGTACACTGTATGCAATTTAATGATTTGAGGATGATTTATGATTTGATGTTGACAAGGTGAAATTCTGACTATGATGTTATTACCAGTGAGACAGGTAAAGGTTTGAAATGAGTTAATGGCATTATTAATGGTTAATTTTCAAGCTATAGTGGCATAGATTTGAATCACTTGTTTCTGCATTATACTGAAGGTGTTATTTTCTGTTTACACAGCCTTAAGCTAAAGAAAGGGGATGTAGAACATTTATGTAATGTTGTGGACCAGTTTAAATAATATGTGTTTCCCCACGTACCTGTTAGCAGTGAACACTAGAGTGCGCATGCACGTAAAAGACCGCGTTCTAGAATCAGTTCCAGTTCCATGAAGTCAGGCTGCATATCTGTAATGCTCTGAGATGATGACCAAGTAAAGTTCAATACGGAATCCTGAACCCAGTTTCTCATAGCAATTATCTCATCTCATTATCTCTAGCCGCTTTATCCTTCTACAGGGTCGCAGGCAAGCTGGAGCCTATCCCAGCTGACTACGGGCGAAAGGCGGGGTTCACCCTGGACAAGTCGCCAGGTCATCACAGGGCTGACACATAGACACAGACAACCATTCACACTCACATTCACACCTACGCTCAATTTAGAGTCACCAGTTAACCTAACCTGCATGTCTTTGGACTGTGGGGGAAACCGGAGCACCCGGAGGAAACCCACGCGGACAACATGCAAACTCCACACAGAAAGGCCCTCGCCGGCCCCGGGGCTCGAACCCAGGACACCACCGTGCCGCCTCATATCAATTATTCAACATGATATTCAACACTTCTGGTTCCCAAGCTGCTTTTCTTGCCATTAGACCATGGTTATAGGGTTCACCAGACACTATAGAAAGAAACAAACATATCAAGTTTAATGTTTCTAAATGTTCTGTGTTCAATCTTACAAGCAGGGTGATTTGTCAAAAAAACCAGAAGGGGGGATGTTTTTTTTTTTTTTAATCATGAAACGTCACAAAATTAAGGTAACAATAGGCTAACAGCTCAATAACATCCGATGATATCAAATGAATAACACTAAATGAAAACGAACACATCTTCCTATCTCTCTGACTAAATACACGAACACTAACACACAACAAAGTTCGCATTGCTTGTCTCGTTGCTGTGATGTTTCTCTCCCTCCGGATTAAATGGACAGTGACTCGAAAATCACTAAAATACATGAATACTAGATGAACAGTTTGCTCTGATGGCGCAGTTCACATTGTGCCCAGCTTTCCGATTTAAACTGTTTTTTTCTCATCCTTATACTTCCTGTTTTATGGACTGTAATGGATTTGCTTATTTAGTAATTTTAATACAGAATTTACTTTGAAATTATAATCAGACACTCCAACGCCCCCCCTAAAAAAAAAAAAAAATCGGCCGTGAAAAAGGCGGCATCCGCCAAAAGGCGCGCTGAAAGATATTGTTATTATCTACAATGTATCTATTTGCTGGGGACGTTCGTGAACATCAAAGCTGCCACTTCGGGTCATTTTGAAAGTGAGTGCAATGTAGACCATAGAAAACTGTGTCACAACATGCCTGTCATGTCAACTTTTTTTTTGGTTTGTTTTATTGACGGGGTTGTCCCCGAGGATTTTTTTTCAGCAGAGATAAAAACCAGAGGGGGGGGGGGGGGGGGGGGGATGATCCCCCCCAGCAAATCGCACCCAGCTTACAAGTGTTTCCAACTGTACAAAGAACCTCTTGAAGATAGATTCATTCATTCTCTCTCTCTCTCTCTCTCTCTCTCTCCCATTGAACAGTGGTCTGATTGGCGCTAATTGGTGGAGTGTGAATGATTGACAGGTACAGCTGACCAGAAAGCACCGCCCCCTAGCAGAGTCATTCGGCCTGTGTGAGATCACCGGTGTTCAGTCTGTCACCAGTGTCTCCGAGCTGCAGTGTGTGTATGGCACTATCCTACCTTCATATGTGTGTGTTCAGTGATCTGTTTGTAAATACACGTGTGAGTGTGTTTAGTCTGGATTACGTCAGAGGTAGAATGAAGAATAGTCGTGTGCACGCGCAGGTCAGTCTTTGTTTTTATGCGTCTTTAACTAACACAAACTTTCTGTGTCACTTTAAAACTCTCTCTCTCTCTCTCTCTCTCTCTCTCTCTCTGTGTTAAGTGATAGTGTGTATTTGTCACTGCAGTGTACCTGAAAACAGTGTGTCTGTATTTAAAGAGACTGTATGGAGGTGTGTGTGAGAGAGAGAGAGAGAGATAGTGTCAGTGGGAAGAAGAAAGAGAGCTAAATCTTTTCATTTGTGTTTGAAGTGATAATGTGTGTTCACTGCTGCAGGGGGGCAAAGCATGAGTTGATCTGACTGATGGAAGTGTCTTACTGTCCTTCTAATAATCTGTTAGATATAACAGTTGTGTCTGATTATTTTCACCCTTATGAGTTCTGTGCTTTGTTCCTTGTGCAGTTAAATGGCCGTGTAAGAAAATGAAGTTTACTGTCACACATTTTAACCTTTTTAAATATAATCGTGAGGTGTGATGGACGTCAAACTAACAACCATCTGGTGCACAGTGAGGAGGGGAATTACCCTCGGTAAACTCCAGCATTTAATGTTCACTAGAAATTCAGAATGATGAGGAACATTCAGGGCAGCACGGTGGTGTAGTGGTTAGCGCTGTCGCCTCACAGCAAGAAGGTCCGGGTTCGAGCCCCGTGGTCGACGGGAGCCTTTCTGTGTGGAGTTTGCATGTTCTCCCCGTGTCCGCGTGGGTTTCCTCCGGGTGCTCCGGTTTCCCCCACAGTCCAAAGACATGCAGGTTAGGTTAACTGGTGACTCTAAATTGAGCGTAGGTGTGAATGTGAGTGTGAATGGTTGTCTGTGTCTATGTGTCAGCCCTGTGATGACCTGGCGACTTATCCAGGGTGAACCCCGCCTTTCGCCCGTAGTCAGCTGGGATAGGATCCAGCTCGCCTGCGACCCTGTAGAACAGGATAAAGCGGCTAGATGAGATGAGGAACATTGACAAAGTAAAAAGGAAGTAAAACTTCTGGTAAATCTGGTATTTCTTCTTTTATTCCTAATTAATAACCTTTATTATTATACATACAGGGCACTTTTTCCATGGAATAAAAACATGTGTTCTATTCCCTTCTAGTGGGTTTATTGATAGCATGAAATATTGTTAGCATATCGCTTATCCTCCATATATTACGCCACTGTACCCAATGGAGAATGAGCATGCAATATTGTTATAATATTGCACGTTGTCAAGACAACACATCGCCATACATCAGAGATGTAAAACTTCCTTGCTAGCAAGCAACTGTGACAATTTTGTAAACAAACATGGCCGCCAGGTTTGCTTCGTGAAATACAGAAGATTTTGAGAGAATTTTGGCTGCCAGGTCGCTCCGTTGTGTGTAGCTGTCAATGTTGATTTTAAAAGTAAGTAAGTAAATTACACAGAGAAAATAATAATATAATAATAATAATAATAATAATAATAATCATTTCGACTGCACAAGCATTGGCCTTTGCTCAAACTACACTGCCTGGAAGGTAACTGGACTGCTGCACTAACAGCACTGAGTCACAGGTAAGCTAGCATTGGCCTTCGAGAATGCTGATATGAAAAGAGTGTGTATGTATTATTATAATAATAATGGATTTTTTTCATGGTCTATCAGATATATTCCATTTAGCTACTCACCTTCGACTCATTCAGTATCATGCTAGTTGAATGGAATATATCTGATATACCACTCAACACCAGATAGCATTATTTAAATATTGCTAATATAAGTTGTCATTATAAATCTGTTATACTAATAGATAATGTGTTCATTTTATATTATTTTCAACGATCAGTGTGTACTTGTTACTGAATGTCGTGCAAATACTCCGAAAATACTCCACAATTCGTCCAGTCGAATTGTTTAATGATGAACCACATTATTTAAATTGTCACAGCTCTTCCACATCACGACTGGATGATGGAGTTAATTTAACTCGGTAGCTAATTCTGCATTCGGTATGCAGACGTATTTACTTTAAATCTATTACACTGACTCCACAGTTCACTCTTCTTCAGAGGTAAATACACATCACTCATCACGGCGAGCTGTTTGGGGACGTCCATGATTTTCCCACTTTATCACTCGAATGCACTGATCTTGAACATTATATAGTTAAGAGTTCTGATGTCCCACTTCCAAGGTACGTTGAATGCACCATAATAGTTTGACGAGCAAGCTAATAGGGCGCGGGGCCTGTAGGTTACAGGGAGCTCAACCAAAAATCGAGACGTACTCAGATTTTGTGCAAAGTTCAACGTTGATATTTTCATGTATGTAAGGTCAATCCTGAGGGAATCTCACTGCGCTGTAGAGCAGGAGGATTGGGACACACTGCTGTAAAAAATTAATTGTGGGAAACAAAGTACAGTCAGTAAAGTGTGTGTGTGTTTATGCTAAGTGTGTGGGATCCACGTTCCTCACAGTCTAAAGTCTGTCAGAATAAACCACACCCTGATACACAGAGATGGTCAAAAGCATTCTAGATTAGTCACATATTAATTTTAATGTATTGTATATTAGACTCAGGCCACATCTCTTTATCTTCTTAAAGAAGGCGGCACGGTGGTGTAGTGGTTAGCACGGTCACCTCACAGCAAGAAGGTTTCGGGTTCAAACCCAGTGGCCGGTGAGGGCCTTTCTGTGTGGAGTTTGCATGTTCTCCCCGTGTCTGTGTGGGTTTCCTCCGGGTGCTCCGGTTTCCCCCACAGCCCAAAGACATGCAGTTAGGTGCCCTTGAGCGAGGTACCGAACCCCTGACTGCTCCCCGGGCGCTCTGGTGTGGCTGCCCACTGCTCTGAGTGAGTGTGTGTGCGTGTGTTCACTGCTTCAGATGGGTTAAATGCGGAGGATGAATTTCACTGTGCTTGAAGTGTGCATGTGACGAATAAAGGTTTCTTCTTTCTTCTTTTCTCCTTTCTTCTTCTGTTAGAAAGGGTTCCAAGTGAAACACTTTTTTTTTTTGTAGTAATAATGTTTAAAGCCAAACAAAACGACAAAGTAAACCCCTTTATACAGATAGATAATCTCCACACAGGACATGTTCAAGTGTTCACTTGCTCATATTTGTCCCTGTACGCTGTGTACAGATTGTTTTTCTTTTAAAATAAAATGTCCCTGGTTGCCATCATCTCACTCTCTCCGAGGTTCAAACATCACGCTCCGAGTATAAATTACACGAGAGAATCTGAGATTGTGACATCATTTACACACTACATGACTTACCAAGTCTGAGATCAAGTGGATACATCATTTCTAAACAGCCCTAAAGATACCCGAGTGTCAAGCGTTTGGGTGTAAAAATAAGCCTAATCACTAATCATTTTATATGACAGGCTTTTGTTTGTTTTTATTCACTGAGAAAAATGATCTTTTCAGACGTCAAGAATCATGTTGCTACGACACTGGGATTGTTTACTAATGTTACAGGTGAGTTTTGAAATCAGGCGAATCTGGCTTCACCAAGATGATTCTAGATTTACCTTGGTGATTTAGGGTGAGGGTTTAGTAATCCAGTGGAATGTTTAATTAGGGCCCGAGCCCGAATGGGCGAAGGCCCTATTGCTCTTGTAAGAGTTCACTATTCTTCTTCTTCTTCTTCTTCTTCTTCTTCTTCTTTATTTTTCTCCACTGTTGGGCCATTTTCGGGGCGCTTGCCATGGGCGAAAATGCACGAAATTTGGCACCAGTTCCGAGAATTGCCACCGCTACTCAGAACCAGAAGCCCAAACTTGGCCGGGGCTCAGGGCCTCTATAGCGCCCCCTAAGTCGTTGTGATTTTGGCCTCCCGCATTAAGGTGCCTGGTTGCCATGTAGTTTGTAGTAGTGGCATGCCTTTTGGTACGCATATGTATCTCACTAAGCCGGACAAAAATGTAATGCCAATGCATTAGCCACGACCAACAGGGAGTGAGGTAATTTCACTTTTGTGTGAAATGCATGGCCACGAAGAGGGCGCAACTCCTCCTAGACCGTTCATAGGAATGTCACCAAAATTGATACACATCATCTACAGACATGGCTGACAAAAGTTACTAAATACGTTTCACGTAGGATAAACCGTTCAGAAGTTATACGTCAATCAATTTTCAATGCTCAATTTTACATGCTTAAAAATTCCTAACAAATCTTCTAATTGCTCAAAACTGCTCATACTTCACACGCAAATCACTCATTGGGCTTCTGACATGTTACCCAATTTCTGTGATTTTTCGCCACTGGGGGCGCTATTTTTGGGCAAAAAATCCAATCTTTCCTCAAATTTGGTCAAACTTCACGGCCACCCTCTTACTACCTCCCATGTCATGTATACCACATTTTGGGAATTTTCGTCCATTGGGGGGCGCTGTTTTTGGCCGACGCAATTGCTCCAAAACGGGTTTTTGGTAAATAATTCCATAATGCTTTTCCTTCACACCACTACCTTGTGATAGTGCATTGCTGTTGTAGACACTTATTTTTCCAACTCATAATCGCTCATGTACAGCATAGCGCCACCTACTGACATGGGAAAAACCAAAAATTTTATTCTTCACAAATCTATATCTCATCTTCTATTTACTCAATTGTCATCAAACTTCATACGCAAACTCTTCATAGCTCACCTGACATATACGCCAAATTTTGTGCATTTTCGCCCCTGGGGGTGCTGGTTATGGCAAAAATGATATTGCAGCTTCTGATTTGTCAAACTTGGCAAGCAAACTCTTTACAGGACCCTTATTGGGGCGCTTGCCATGGTCGACAACGCACGAAATTTGGCTCCTTTTTCTTAGACTGCCACCGCAGGCGGGCCTCAGGGCCTCTATAGCGCCCCCTAACGTGTTGTGATTTTTGCCTCTCGCATTAAGGTGCCTGCTTGGCATATAGTTTCTAGTAATTATTATTATTATTAGGGCCCGAGCACCGTACAGTGCGAGACCCTATTGTTTTTGAAGGATTATTATTATTATTATTATTATTATTATTATTATTATTAGGCCCCGAGCACCGTACAGTGCGAGGCCCTATTGTTGCCATGTGTCCAATTCTGTGCTTTGTCGCCATTGTGGGAGTAATGTCTCTTGCCGAAGAAGCTGTGGAAGGTATTTCGCGGGGACGCATGCCCCCGCCCCCCTTGGCCGCTGGCGCGAGGGCCCGTCAAGGCCGCTTGCGGCTTTAATTTCTTTGTTGCAACCGATTCCTCCATGGTGTAGTGGTAAATTGGTGGACTTCAAACCAGAAGGTCCTGAGTTTGATTCTTATAAGGATAGTAAAAAGTGAAGGGGAAGAAAAAAAGCAAATTAAATTAGACAGAGAGACGGGTATATAAGTGTAATTCTGGAGAGAGAGGTATAAGAGGATAGAAGATATAAAGGGGGTGGGGTGAGTGAGAAACGTTTAAAATGTTTTTTTATGGACTCAAATAATGTAGAAGTCATGAAATAGAAATCTTTAATAAAATTTGTATGAAAAAATAGGGTGTCTAAGACTTTTGCACAGTATTGTGTATTACAGTACAATGAAGTTCTTTCTCTGCATTTAATCCATCTGAAACCGTGAAAACAGAGAAGAAAACGCAGTGCTGCCTGCGGATTTATTTATTATTATTATTTTTTAAATTTTTTTTTAGAATTAGAAGCCTTGATTTGATGGCTCTGTGTAACGAAGGTAAACAGAGTACTAGTGATCTGTTAATGTCACGTCCAGCTTCAGTGCAAACGGCTACACCCAGGGAAGCCTATTTTTTATCATAACTTTTAAAATGGATAAATTGCTATAAAGTTGAATTTTTTATTTAAACATGTGGAGGCACGTCAGAGTACTTGTCGTGACCCACAAACAGCGTTTATATTTGGGTTTTGTTTGACTTTAACTATCCAAATAACCCTTGGGAAAAACATTTTTGTAAGAATTTAGACTCTTAAGTAAGGGTTGTACATTTTTTTAAGAGTTCTTCTGTTGGCCTTCTGGGGTTCTACAATAAGGTGTTTCCTTGCTACAAATGATTCTAACGAGACCCCTTTTTAGAAGTATACATAGTCATACAAAGAACCCTTGAGGAACCTCTTTTTTTCCCCCCCTAAGAATATATGTATTAATTGGGTAAGTGTGCAATACAAAATGCTCACAATTTTCTTCTTAATATCTAGAATCTATCAGGACAAAAAGGTCCAGGTTTTTTAATGACTGATGGGTTAATTAAGACTTCTTAACTGCTGAAAATGGTTCTCTGGAACCCTTTTCTGATAAAGAAATGCTCAGTTCTCAGGATTCTGCATAGAACCTTTACAAGTGTGTCAGTAAAAATGGGTGTGTTACACTGGAGGGATTACAGTAACAACAGTCAGCGATTTGTTTGTTAATGAGCTTCAACTGTCTTCAAGTGGAGTTTTTGGCCTGAAGCTTCGACCTGCAGGTAGATTTCAGTATGTCATAAAGCACCCGGGGGGCGGCACAGTGGTGTAGTGGTTAGCGCTGTCGCCTCACAGCAAGAAGGTCCGGGTTCGAGCCCCGTGGCCGGCGAGGGCCTTTCTGTGCGGAGTTTGCATGTTCTCCCCGTGTCCGCGTGGGTTTCCTCCGGGTGCTCCGGTTTCCCCCACAGTCCAAAGACATGCAGGTTAGGTTAACTGGTGACTCTAAATTGAGCGTAGGTGTGAATGTGAGTGTGAATGGTTGTCTGTGTCTATGTGTCAGCCCTGTGATGACCTGGCGACTTGTCCAGGGTGAACCCCGCCTTTCGCCCGTAGTCAGCTGGGATAGGATCCAGCTCGCCTGCGACCCTGTAGAACAGGATAAAGCGGCTACAGATAATGAGATGAGATAAAGCACCCGGGTGTGTTTCAGTCTTCAGTAACCAGAATCACCTGTTTCTAATGCAAATACACTCTTCATAGAATTATGCGTCTGCTGAAGTAGATGTGCCAACATCCCAGCAGGGAGAAAAAACAGAATTTTACAAAACTCAGAGTATAGGTTGGTGGTGTCGTGACTTAATAATGAGAAGTTCCTCCAGATTTTTTACCAACCATGAACACTACAGTCCCGCCGCCTTGTTTATTATTGGCTCACAATTCACAGGTCAAAGTTCAGCTGGGTAAGGTTCGCATGAAACGAACGTCACCGCTGCCAGAAGTATCCTTTTTGTCGTCCTTTCAGAGCCGAGTGGAAGGATTTTGATAGAAGAGGCAGAGCCGAGGATGCATTTAGATAGACAAAGGGGCGGGGCCTAATTGGATGATTTGAGGCAGCTCCAAATCAGTAAACTAATAAACCAGTGATGTGATCAATGGCGTGGAATAACCAGACCGTATATAGCACTGCACTCTACCACTCCTGCTGACAGGAAGTCACTGACAGGAAGTAACAGCTGATATCCCTGATGGCCTATAATGGAAGAAACACACACACTAAACTAATACTCTACATAATGACAAAAGCATTTATTCATTATTTATTGTTTGTTTGTTTTTGGATATAGTACTCAAATGGACTGTGTAGAAATAGAAAAGGTAAAAAAAAAGTGTAAACAGAGCGAGATGACACTTTACGAGATGCAACCATTGCATAATCTTCCCTGTTCTATGTTTCTATCTCTCTATCTTTGTTTTCCCGGAGACTCCGGACTGTCTTTTGATCTTCAGATTGCTACACGGGTTTCTGCATGTTTTGGAATTTTCTTTAGGACAGGAAGTGCCGAGGATTGAACTCCCACTGACCCTCTGTTGAATGTTTTTTCACATCCTCACGCTGCTGCTTCGCTCAAATCAAGCACATCTGGAATATCACTGTCATGCAAATTTATATTTACCTTGCAGATATTTTTTATTTTTTGTTTGAACAGGTCACACTCCTGAACTGACTCATGCAAAACGATCATGGAGAAAACGAACGCTTAGGAAGAGAAAAGAAAAAGAAACAGAACAGAATGTTTAAAAGGTACGAATATTTTTTCCCCCTCGGTTGTAATGTATGTCGTGTTCTGTTCACATCGCTAAGCTATAAAACAGAATTATGTTAAATAATATAAATAACTCGACAGTGCTGTTTTACATTAAATTCACACTTGCTAACGTGATGCTGATTGTTTGTTGTTTGTCACTTGTGGGTGTGGCCTGTCCAGAATTTTTTTTTTTTTTCCCGTATACCATCTCTACAGCTAACCAGTTAAACATAAATTAAATAACACATTAATCAGTGTTTAATTTACATTACATGCTCTGTTTTTGTTCCAGATTAGCAAAGGACGCTAACTGTACTAGCTTCATGCACTCACAGACACCAATAAATCTCACAAGATGCAACACCAACGAATAAAATAATCAACGTTTTGTCTCATTTTCACACTTTACACTGTTTTTATACTCTTTCACTCTTTATACTTTGCAGTTGCTGAGTAACAGTGTTCTCACAGCTTTGACCGCTTAGGTCAAGTCAAGTCAAGTTTATTTGTATAGCGCTTTTAACAATAAACATTGTCGCAAAGCAGCTTTACACAGTTGGGTTGACACAAACAGGTTGGGTTAGCAGTTGATGCTAACTGTAATCTGAGTGAAATTTTAGCCGAAATTAGCATTTTCTTTGTAATTTACCAACACATCTGAAGTAAATGTTGAAGTTTTTGATAGTTTGGTCTCATTTCTAATGTCAGGAGACAGAGCGTGGTTAACTAGTGCTCACTACGAGAAGAAAATGTTCACTATTCAGACAGACTGTTGAAAGAGTGTCAGTGTCTCAGTACTTCATGATGCGTTAGTTTCTGAGATAATGACTGAATAAAATTGTCTTAATCAAAGCTGTGAGGACAGAAAATCCACACTTTCTGAGACAGTGTATGTGTCACTCAGTGCCAGTTTCTCCTTAATAATTTTAAACATTTTGTTTCTAAAACTGTGAGGTCAGTTTCTTTCAAATCTTAAATGTACACAGTATATACTGCAGGCTATACCAGGGATGAGAGTTTTCGGCGGATTTCCGCTTTTTCTGAGTAAAAACTGACCTTTTTATATTATGCCAAATCCGTTGAGAATTTTTTTTTTCATTTATTGAGGGGGGTTGGGGTATGTTCCTTTGTGATACTCAAGCATAATTCATTCCTACGACGATATTACACGTTTACATTTTCGCCATCTTTAGTCTCGCTCAGTCTCGTGGTAGAATACGTGTTATCTACAATGTAACTGGCCAAAACATCGATGACGAGAGCATGATAGCCAATCATAACAGTTCTTACAAAAGTACCCACATCCATTCTATTTTATCGAAACTTGCAACTTGCACATGTTCATCGTCGCTGCTCTTCAAAAATACGTTTCTCTTTCATCTATCGTTTTATCTATCATGTATATGATAGTCAGTAAATCTGAATTAATGCTGACAGTTTTGAAAACTTAAATATTTCAAAAGACTTTTTGAAGAAATCATATGCAACTAATGAGGACATAGGGAGAAAAGGTCGGGCACCCTAAGAAATTTTATTTAATATATGAATACTTTGATAATTAATAGAACTTAAGTTTAATGTGAATTTAGTTTGTCATTTTTGTTGATCATGAATTATAACCATACCCTTGAATGTAGAATGTGATTTTTATTTCGAATTCAAACAATACTCCTATTGATTTGAAACATATTTTCATGTAAATATATATATAAAAAAAGACAGATTTTTTTTTATCTACTACAGCTCAGATTGCAGGAAAAGTGGTTTGTAAGGCCTTATT
Source organism: Neoarius graeffei (assembly GCF_027579695.1). NCBI lineage: Eukaryota > Metazoa > Chordata > Actinopteri > Siluriformes > Ariidae > Neoarius > Neoarius graeffei. Next base: position 69,468,574 of record NC_083585.1, read on the forward strand.
TTTCAAAATTTTCCTGGGGGGGTATCCCTCCCAGACCCCCCCCCCCCCCCCCCCCCCCCATTGGCTTCGGGTGCCTTTATCTTGTTTTTTTGCTTTTTTGATGACCACCCACTCTCATCCCTGCTATACATAGAGATTGACCATGTTATGAGGGGTGTGTGTGTATTTTTTTTATACTACTGAGGACCAAATGTCCCCCCCCCCCCCCCCCCCAAGGATGGTAAAATCTGTCAATTTCAACTTTGTGGGGACATTTGGATGGTCCCCACAAGGAAATTGCTGCTGGTTTTTTTGTTTGTTTGTTTTTAAACAAAAATGCAAAAAAAAAAAAAGAGCCAAAAAGTTTCCTTTTCATTACTGAGGTTGCGGTTCAGGCACAGCGTTAATTAACTGCAATAATAATTATCAATGGAAGGCCCTCACAAGGATAGTGAGACAAACCTCTGTGTGTGTGTGTGTGTGTGTGTGTGTGTGTGTGTGTGTGTGTGAACAGACTCTTGTAGTGAGCTGAACTCTGTGAGAAATGAGTATGATTGTGGAGAGTTTGGACCCTCGGGAGCTTGATCTTGACAATGAGGAAGGTGACGATGTGGAATTTGATCCCGGTGAGTTTATTACCTTCACTGATGATATTTATTATTTTATTGGTACATTTTATTCATATCACATTAATTTATTTAAAACACATTATAAACTCTAAAGCTGAGTCACTCTGTGTCACTTCATCTTAAAATGGTGCAAATTTTTAAAATTTGCTGTAATTTTGTCAATATCTTTAACTCTATTGGTTGTTCAGACCTCCAATTTTAACACAGTCAATTAAATATTTCAGTTTCAGCACAAACTCTCATGTCTAGCATCTGTGTCTATTAAAGTGGCATCTCTAAACCCCTAAATGTTTTATTTGGAAGGTTTTTTTGTTTTTTTTTAATAAACTGTCCATGTATGTGTACACCATGAATCAATAATGTTCTGCTATGCTTTGTTTGTTTGCTCAAATATTTATTTAAAAAAAAAAACGCACATTTTAGAAACAAGACGGAGGAAAAATTCTTACAGTCATATTTACAATTGTGGTTACTTGCATGTGGAAACCTTGCAACAGTGTACATTTACTGCTGAGATAAAACAACTTTTTTAAAAAAAAAAAATTTTAGTTCTCTAATCGAAGTTATAAACAGCATCCAAAATGGAACAAAAACCAGAGTCCTTCAAAGGGATATTCTTCACTACTCTGTACTGAGTTGTTGACCAACACAATCCCTGTTCAAAAGGCAGAATGCAGTGTGTAACTGTAGATATATGTATGCATGTATGTATGTACGTGCATATGCATTTATTTATTGTTTTTAAATATAATATAAGCTAATTGAAATCATCTTTGAAGAAAGAAAATGGACATAATAGCAGTTTACACAAACCACAGTTAATGTAATCTCATTTCACTTTTGCATGACGTCCACATGCATGAACAAATCAAATTCAAATGTATTTGTCACATACACAATCATACAGAGTACGACATGCAGTGAAATGCTTATTGCAATGCTCTGTATTTGTGAAGATAGTTTGAGGGGGTAGTATGAAAAAGAAAGGGAGTAAAATAGAATGTAATAAATAGAATACAAAATAATAATAAATGTGGTGATAGTGATATATATGACACACGTGTGTGTGTGTGTGTGTATGTGTCTATATATATGTGTGTGTGTGTGTGTGGGGGGGGGGGGGGGGGGGGGATGCTGGTTTACCTCTGTCTGTCCATCCGTATCTCCGTCCGTCCGAAACACCCTTTTTCTCAGTAACCACAAATCATAGCCACTTAATACTTGGTACCAAACTTCAGCTTGGGGTTCTATACCGTGTATACTGTTGTCAGGTCTGTCACACATCAACTTCCTGTTTATCAATTTAATGTATTTATGAAACATATAGTGTGGGTTTACACAATTTTCCAAACATTTTTCTCAGCAACTACAAATCACAACTGCTTGATGTTTGATACGGAGCTTCATTTTGGGGTTCTATACCGTGTTTACCATTTTCAGGTCTGTTGCACATCAACTTCCTGTTTACTGACCGAATGCATTTACAAAACATACCGTATAGGGTGGATTTTGATGCTATTTCAAAATTACAGTTTACCAGGATGCTATTTGAAATCCCTGGGGAGAACACTGCTCTTTACTTACTTATTTCAGGGTTAATTATTTGTTAAAGTCAACATTCATAATAAGTGTCCTATTCCTTGCGTTCTGGTATAAGCGAGAGGATACGTAAGTGAGCAGTAGCTCACATCTATCCATTATCCATAATTTATTATCCTGTCCAGGTGGGCTGGATCCTATCCCAGCTGACTACGGGTGAAAGGCGGGGTTCACCCTGGACTAGTCACCAGATCATCACAGGGCTGACACATAGACACAGACAACCATTCACACTCACATTCACACCTACGCTCAATTTAGAGTCACCAGTTAACCTAACCTGCATGTTTTTGGATGGGGGAAACTGGAGCACTGGAGGAAACCCACGCAGACACAGGGAGAACATGCAAACTCCACACAGGAAGGCCCTCACCAGCCGCTGGGCTCGAACCCGGACCTTCTTGCTGTGAGGCGACAGTGCTAACCATTACACCACCGTGCCGCCCTGTAGCTCACAGTCAAGCTTGTTTTTTCTATCCGCATTCAGTGGATATGAGCAATTGCGCTCTCTGATTGGCTACTCTACTACTAGGTTTTCAGGTCCTGTACCATGAGTAGAGAAAAATAAAATGGTGGCGCGTGTTGCTGAACCAACCGAGGATGAAATAAAAACTCTACTTGAAAACAACCCCCCCCCAAAAAAAAAAAATGGAATGAAAGTATTTGATGGTCAGAACATATTGTTGTTATTATTAATTTTTTTTTTTTTGTCCTGATTTAAGAGCCAGAATGGCTTGAGGGAAGAAGCTCCTTCTCATTCTCTCCATCTTGGCCTTCAGGGAGTGAAAGTGCTTCCCTGACCTCAACAGAGAGAAGAGTCCATGGTTGGGATGGCCGAAGTCCTTCCTTATCTTCCTGGCTTTGGTCTGGCACCACTTGGTGTAGATAGATTGCAGGCTGGCAGTTGGTTTTTGGGGTAAAAAGACTACATTTTACTTCAAATCTAGGTTTACAAAACAAAAACATCCTAACATCCCCCCCGTTGACCTTTTTGGATCAAGGTTTTCTCCAGACATGCCTGAAGCCTTTTTTCTGCATGCCTTGCACTGTCGGCCATCTTGGATTGAGAGTGTCAGCAAAGAAACCATTTATGGAACACAACATAATAGCTACTGTTGCAGTATTGCTCTGGATCTCCTGATCTTGCCCCAAGTGGTTTGGAGAACATCATCATGATATACCAACCCAAAATAAAATTAAATTAACTGTCCACATATGTGGACACCATGCATGAAAGGGTTAAGATTAAGATGAGACTATTGGTGGCTACAGTAGGGTCTGTTCTTCTGTATGGTTCAGAAACTTGGACACTCGACAATGCTCTTCAAAAGAGTTTAGATGGCACATCTACCAAAATGCTGAGGCGGGTTCTCAATGTATCGTCATCAGCTGTCTATCGCTAGCGATGATGACCGCTTCATTACGATGTGCAGAAACACAGATGAGCCATGAGGCCTGCATCAGAGCGACCATGCCGCTGCTGCGGGTGACTTTAACGGCCCGGCCGAGTCGCCATGGAATGTCTGGCCTCATGAGCGCTCACAAACCATTCTCCTCTTCTAACGAAGCACCTTGCACAGTAAGGTAAGACGAACGATGTCATGCCCCCATCGTGTTGTCTCTCTGGACCGCCAGACCTGATGCCAAGTGGTGCACAAAAGTGCCACAGACCTGACGGGTATGAAAGTTGCTCCACAGTGAGTGATGCCATCAATTGGCCATTTGAGTGGCTCTTCCACATGCCATCTGGTAGTGTGTCATTGACCCTGTTGGGTCCATCTGCCACATTGCACTGAAAAGTGCCCTGCTGCCAGCACCTTATTGGTGATGTAGTATTTAACCCATAGCTGGAACCCAGGCAGGTGCTACCAGTCTGAGTCAGAGCAGACCTGGGAGCAATGGGGATTAAGGGGTAACTCCACTTTCCCCAATACTCAAGTCCTCCTGGACCTGAGACTCGCCACCGGTTGCAGTTTAAAGTCATATCCAGGACTATATCTCAATGCATCACTGCATAAGACACAAGGAGATCACATAACGATGTGTTCTGTGGCAGCCCAAATTCGGGAAAGTAAATAGAGGCAGAAGAAAGATGACTTGTATTGATACTTTACTGAAAGACACTAGACATAAAGATGTTGGATATTTGGAGAGATTAATGAAAGATCATGAAACCTGGATGAGTTTTGTTGCTGAAGTCCGTTTGAGAGGTTGACATAGGGCCGAGGTATACTTGACGCTACGCAACTCGTACGCTTGTGGATGCTGCTGCTACGCAAGCCTTGTAATGACTATACTTGCGCGTGTATTTTATGTAAATCTGGAGGATTCCAGCAGGTGGCAGTACGAGAAATCATCTTGATGAGAAAATGATGTCTGGTTTCGCTGTGTTGTGAGTTGACGGAAGAAAGATGCTGAAGATAAAACTTCCTTTAAAATGAACAATTTTAAAAATTAAAGATAATTTCTCTTCCTCAAAGTGTTCAGCCATGTTGATAACTTCAGACTAGTAAACAACGATACTGACGTTACGAATCAAAACATGAACACACTGTCACCCCTGAGTTTTGCTGGTACTGCAACTCGCACACGCATTGCGTTAATTTCTGATGAAGAGGACGCATCAAAAGAGTTCTGGGAACGCATGGCAGCCATGATGCGTGTGCGGAAGCATTCTGAGTGTCAAGCATATTCTGGCCCATAGGTGAGGAGATGTGGTGAGGTGAGATGGGAATAATATTTCTGGAGATATTAAATCCTAAATATGACTTCGAAAATAATTCTAAATATTTTTCAGGGGAGTGGAAAAAATTGTGATGTTAGGATTGTCAAAATACTGTACAGACTTTGGTTTAAGGTCACAAGGATAAAAAAACAAAACAAAAAAATACAAATAAAAAAAAATTGAGACGTCTTGACAACTAAAATTGGGCAGGAATTAAAAACGTAATAAAATGAAATCCACGGGAAGGCTGATGTTCTTTCTGTCTAACTGTAACAGTGCTGTTTGAAGGGAAGCAGGAAAGATTGTGGTCGGTTTTGGAGAAACTCAGAAGTGAAAGGAACACACTGAATCTGTGATTCGTCCACATCCTGCGTTACAGATGTACAGCTGTGAATGATGATTGTGACGTGTTGAAGTGAACACCTCAGTGATGAATTACTAAATCCTGACCAGGAACCTAAACACGTCCAACTCAACAGCTAGTAGTGCGGTTTTTCAATGGACCCATTTGGGAAAATAAACGTTCTCTGGGTTTTCATTTCCTGTTTTCATTGACACACTTGGTGTGGATTTATAGTTATCTGTATTATTTTTAATCGTCCACTTATCCAGCTCCTGTTAAACCCCGGACCTCACTGATCACTAATCATTCAGATGCCATTCAGACTTGAACACCAATAACATTTTCTATTTATTCCGGTGGCTTTATACTGTCCCCCAGTACAGTTGTCTCCCCTCTGACCAATGCTCATATTCCAAGACTGAGTGCTCTTACATCATCGTGATACTTATAAAACTTTATAAACCTTTTTTTTGTTGAGGAAAAGTACTCTCGCATAGCACAATCGAGACATGATGTTTTTACGTTGTGGTTTATTTGGAGTCATTTTGCGCACAGTGACCCACGGCCCTCTAGCATGTCATATGGATTTCAATTACGCAACACGCCAATTTTCAGTAAATTGCGCTGCATGTGTAAAGATTTTTCTGGAGGCGGCTGATGTTGAAGGGAAATTTGCAGCTTTACTCATGACTACAGTTCACATTCAAGACCTGTTATTAAAGTGAGACAAATCAATGTATTAAAAAGATGAATAGTATCCTGTGGAGCTAGAATAACCCCGAGGCCCTTGAATCACACACTGTATTGGCCACTGCCTCATGCCTGTGAAGGAGAACGAGCTGGAAAACCACCACGCACCAATGTTTACATTTGGGTACGGAAATGGCTGAAGTTTATTCTCCATTATAATATTATAATGAGTGAGGTCACAACAACCATGGCGGAACCGGCGGTCTCTGACGCAGAAGCTAATGCTCGAGAGCCTTCAAGATCACAGGTGCATTTAGATTTGGAATATTTCAATTCTCGAGTTTTATTTTTACAAAAAAATTTTTCGAAATATTTCAGTGTGTCTCGATTTAGGAGTCTTTGTTTGATCTGGGTGATCCATCATGTTTACTGTGGCTCCGCAGTCGCGACCTCTGACCTACGCATGACCTCACGTGACTTTTCCAAGCTGGCTGCTGAGCGAGCGGTTTGTAAACAGACTAATACGTGGTTAGGACGCCCCACATTAGGAAATAAAATGCATTGAAACAAGGTGATGCGTATCAGCTATGGGATGGGTATCAGCTCAAACAATTCATAAAGGGGAGGGGATTAAGTGATTCCTGAACCAGCACATCCACCTGTGTCACTTTAACCCAAATATTCTCAAATTAAGTGAAAAGTACATGTCATAGTGTTCAGGTTCTGAGCTTTGGCACCATTAACGATCACACCGTGTCCAAGTCCAACTGAACTAAGCCCGAGTGCACATCTTCAAGTGGGCCAGGGCACCGAACACCAAACACGCTCATATGTTATGATGGCACTAGTCAAAGGAACTGGACTTTGGAGATCAAAGACACTCGGGCATGGTACAGATTACCGAGTGTGAGTGCACACTGAATGGTTTAGCATGATGGTTTAATTCCCACCTCCCTCTGGAGAGATTATATCTCACAGTTGGGTTGGGAACGCCAGGGCAAGCGGGAATCTCTGGTCTTGGACATGTACTGTACACTGTCAGAAACGGGGGTACAGAAGGAGTCCATTTCTGTCCCCCAAGGTACAGTCTACACTAATGTACCCCTTAGGGCTCATTATTGGACCCTGGGGTAACTGCGTGTGCCTTTTTCAGGTTCAAACAGGTACATATACGAGGGTAAAGGCCTCTGCATGCTCTTGCGACAAGGCTTTCGCAGATAGCTTTTCGCAGACAGTAGTAATTTATTGTTGAGCGGGAGTAATCGGCGTGCGCGATGTTATTCACCGGCACAATGCAAGGGGGCGCGAAGTCGCTAGGAGTAGTTGGTGGGTGTGGTTAGTGGAGTGTTTATCCTCCGGTTACTTATAATGACTAGAACTTTTTTTTTTTATAATGACTAGAACTGGAGTCGTATAGATGTACGTACTTCCTCAATCAACTGCTCTTCGTGCTGCTCCATCTTCGCTCGTGTTTTTAAAAATGCCGGTCGTGAAAACAAAACAAACCGGGAAAGTAGGGAAGCGGAAGTGCGTGTACAGCGGATGTAGAGTGGACCAATCAGAGCCCTCTTGTCTGCGGCGCTGTCTGCGAGGCTTCTGCGGTGGTCACAATTTTTGGGAGGTGCGTGCAGAGCGTCTGTGAAGGTGGGGGGGCTACGCAGACACTGTCTGCGACGCTATCTGCGAGGACTGGGTTGTCAGCATAAATTGGCCTCAAGTCGAGCGATGTTGCTGGCGGCGTCACGGCGGCTGTGCTGGAGATGTGGGACTTGTTTTCGTGCACCTTTTGGTGGGGCTGTGGCCGCTGCACCACTGGAACGACATCCTGACCTCTATTTGGTGGACTTTTTTCCTTATTGTAAAGCGACCTTTGGGTTTTGAGAAAGGCGCTATATAAATTGAACATATTATAAGTCAAAAAGTTCTAAGACAGATGTTATAATTTCAAAAGGTGTGGAAGACATCCCCCAGAATTCTACAAAGAAGGAATTCTCTGATGGAAACACTGCTTGCAGAAGTGTTTAGACTTAAATGGAGGATATGTAGAGAAATAGCTTTGTTATTTTCATAAATAAAGATTTTTTTCAATTTGTCTTAGAACTTTTTGATTTCCCCTCATATGTTCCCAAGCAGTATATAAAGGGTACAGCTACCTGTAAGTACCTTATGGCCCTTTTCCACTACCCTTTTTCAGCTCACTTCAGCTCGCTTCAGCTCACTTCAGCCCGACACGGCTCGCGTTTCGACTACCAAAAAACAGCACGACTCAGCTCGCTTCAGCCCTGCTTAGCCCCTAAAACTCGCACGGTTTTGGAGTGGGGCTGAAGCGAGCCAAACCGTGCCGAGTGAGGCTAGGGGCGTGAGCAGACACTCCCCTGTGCACTGATTGGTGAGGAGGAGTGTCCTCACATGCCCACACACACCCCGCAAGCACGCTGGGATCTGTAAACACCGTAAACCCGGAAGAAGAAGAATTACGAGAATTTCTGAAGCCTTATGCGCCTCGCCTCATCTATACGCTCTTGCCAGTATCTGTTGGCGTTGTCGGTGACAACAAGCCACAGCACCAAGACCAGCAACACTAACGACTCCATGTCCTCCATGTTTATTGTTTACTATCCGGGTCGTGAGACTACCACTTAAAAGCTCACTGATGTCACTGTTTGCGCTGCTTAACGACATCACGTGACGTCCACCCACTTTCGCTAACTCCACCCAATGTGTCCACCCACTTCCAGCCAGCACGGTTCAGCGCGGTTGTAGTCGAAATGCAACTCCAACAGCCCCACTCAGCCCGACTCAGCACGGCACGGCTCAGCCCGACTCAGCCGCGTTTGTAGTGGAAAAGCGGCATTAGAGGGAACTGCAGGGCCGTAGCCAGGATTTTTCAAATACCGAGGTCAAACATGGCTGACAGCACTGAAGCCCCCCGGCACAACTTAAATAAATAAATAAAGGATAGATTTGGTGGAGGACACCTTTATTTTAACGATTCTAAAACTGTGGCACCATAACTGTGGTGTTTTATCTGACATAAAAGTAGAGAGGTAGTGAACTCTTGAACTGAGTATACATACCTAAAGTACCAGTTACCTAAAGTATTGGCATTATTTACATTGCAGCATACACATGACAGGAAGGGTGTGAACTGCTGAATTGTAAGCTTTAGTATTACACCTTATAATAATAGTGTGTGTGTGTGTGTGTGTGTGTGTGTGTGTGTGTGTGTGTGTGTGTGTGTGTGAGAGCGTGAGAGAGTTTGTGTGTTATTTGTGGGTGTCTGTATGTGTAGAGACATTCTGAGCAGTAATGTAAAGGCATCAGTCTATCTGGCTGTCTTGAATTGAGATCCATTTGCATGCATTCTCTGAAACAGAGTGTTCTCACCATTGCCTGTAATGTAAGTTTGGCTCATTACACATTTACTTCAACAATTCTAAAACTGTGCCATCATAACTGTGGAGTTCTGTCTGACATAAAAGTAAAAACTGAACTGAGTGTATTGCTCAGCTACCTGAAGTATTGGCATTATTTACATTTCATTATCTTAAATTACATTAGAATGTAGGGCTATTAGTTCTGTGTGAAGACTATGTATTAGAGAGAGTGTGTGAGAGTGTATTATTTGTGTGTGTGTGTGTGTGTGTGTGTGTGTGTGTGTGTGTGTGTGTGAGTGAGTGAGAGAGAGAGAGTTATGAGAGAGAGAGAGAGAGAGAGAGTTACTCAAACAAGCCCGTTTACTCAGCCCTGCACAGGGCTGCCTGTGACAACGTAGTTTTGAATGTTTCTCGAAATGCTAACTAAAATGTAATAGGCAATGACAATGACACGTTTCCCCTTGGAAAGTTGGCATGACGCCGCTGAACGGTCTGGCACTGCACTGACAATATTTTCTCCCCTCCCCTCCTTCTCTTTCCCTGCTCTTCTGTTGGCTGTCCAAACCTTCATTTAGTTTGTTGCAACGTTTTCATTTTGCACTCGGGTAAAGCTCTATAATGCGATGTGACTATTAGCCTACGTTAGGTTAGGTAGGCATATGTGATAGAGCGTAGACTACACCCTGCCTGTTTTATCCAAAACCCAACTTCCCCGGCCGACACTAGTATAGGCTACGTCGCGTGACGCTGCGTTAGACACGGCAACGATAGAGATAGAGGCTGAGAGATTTCAGATGACATTAGACAAATGTGAATTTTATTGGGGGGAAATACAGATGACGTGGATGTGGACGCTGCGTTTTACACTGATCACTGCTCGAATTCAGCGTAGACCAATTTGAAATTTCTGAAAAAAATACCAAGGACATGACCTCGGTGTCCTGGTAGTTACGGCCATGGGGAACTGCACCAGTGACAAACCGGTGTACCACTAAAGGTACAATAATGTACTTTATTTTCTGAGAGTGTAGCCGAATCTATGGTTTGTGTGCGTTATTTTCTGTTTCATTTGGTTATGGTGTCCCCTAAAGCCATTGGGGAAGCCATGGCCTAATGGTTAGAGAAACAGCTTTGGGACCAAAAGGTTACTGGTTTGATTCGCTGGACCAGCAGAACTGGCTGAAGTGGGCTTGAGCAGGGCACCAAACCCCCAACTGCTCTGGCAAGTGTGGTGGTGTACCTTGTGTCTGATTAGCTAAAGAAAAACTGATGATGCAATTATCAGTTCAGGCAGGAACCCATTTTTTTTATTATTATTATTTCTTCCTTCACAGTACGTATGTACTGGTGAGTCCTGTGCTGGCCTTAACAAGTAGCCTCAGCAGTCCGGGGCCCTACAGAGGATCCTCACTGATCCAAGCAGAACAGTCTTCTGCATAGTAAAGGGTTTCAGCCCTACATGGATGTTGCTCAAATATCCTTCTAGTCTGTCCGTGAAGCTACCCAACGCTCCTATAACTTTACCGACAGACTAGAAGGATATTTGAGCAACATCTATGTATTATTATTATTATTATTATTATCTGTTTCAAAATCAAAATGTGAAAATAAAGAAATGCCTTGTTTTTTTTTGGGGGGGGTGGGGTTGTTTTGCATGCACTGAAATTGGAAATGAATTCTTTTTTTTTTCATATAAAATAAAATATTGACTAGTTTAAATACCACTGTTGTTAAAAGTCAGCTATTTTACACACACTTTTCTCAGATTAAGTGCACGAGTAGCTCTGGAAGTCTGTTTAAAAAAATGATAAAAATGGGGTCAGCATGTGCAGAAATTTAATTTTGGCTGATTTAAAATATTCTGAAATAATTCTCCTGATTTATTATCACACGCTTACTGTTTTCCAAAACCTGGTTGTGATCTGGATGAGCAGTACATCAGGCGTTAACGCCCATCTGTAACCGATCCAGTAATCACTGAGACACATCCCAGTCATTCGAGGTCACTCGTATCTAATTTTAGTCCCAAAGGGAACAAACGAACAATAAGTGCTTTAGTAATATTTATTGATTTAATGGCAGATGGACCAGAAATCTGATCTGAGCTGCTCGGAGAGAGAGAGAGGTGTGTGTGTGTGTGTGTGTGTGTGTGTGTGTGTGTGTGTGTGATGGTGGTGGTGGTTACACATCACACACTTCTGTAGAAATTCTCCAGCATGCCCCAGCACGTCCTCCCCTCCCACTGTTTCTCACGTTACACTGACAGCAGTCATTTCCACACCTCAGTGTCTTTCTCTACTCACAAACAATGTGCCTGTGATATTATACACCAGTTCTTCCTCCTGATGTGATGCACCGTCTGTACTCTGCTCCGAATCAGCTGTGTTTTTATCTCTTATCCTCTCGCTGTTTGTTCTGCTTATCTCTTGTTGAGATAACCCGATGCAGAAAATGTAATTAGCGTTATCGCTACATCGTTATGGTATTGCTGTATTAATTTGAGAATGACTTTATAACTTAAGACTATTTATTGTAAGCAGGCAGAACTGATGCTAGATGTGAGGAGAAAAAAGGATTGCTTTAGAACTTCCATGGAGGAGATTTATTTATTTATTTATTTAATTAATTTATTTATTTTTACTTTTTTTTTTTTTTACTTTTTCCTAATCTTGTGGTAATAAAGGCACAGCACAATGTGTCAACATGTAAAAAAAAAAAAAAAGAATAATAAAGGAAGCACGCTGACAAACAAGTTAAACAAGTTGTTTCAGAGCTTCAGTTCATTCATGAAAAAATATCTGAACAAAATGAAACGCAGCTTGTAATTGTTTTTGGATTTTTTTTTTTGTTTTAATATTTATTATCTGGTTTGTGCAGACCAGCGACACTGTTGTTTGTTTTGAAATGTAATTTTTTTTGCCAATGGTTATGAATGATAAAGTGAAAAATAAGTGTCGTAATAACATTCCAGGCAGTGATAGTTTTCTACTTTTACTTCGTTCACTTGTTTGCATGTATTACGTGTGTTCTTTGGGGTGCCTATACTTATTTAACTGTTTGTTTTTGAGAGTAGATACTATAATTCTCAAAAGACCTTTCCTTTGTAAATTATTTTTGTGAAATAAAAGGTATGTGGGTAAATTTTTGTTACGCTTCCAGTAGATATAATCAGAGTTGTCACTTCCTGTGTCATGTATTCAGACTGAACAGTTTCTGTGATGAATCTGTGTTTAACATAAACATTCGTTTGGATCTTTAACATGTTTGGTATGTAAGCCTTTCATTATTACATATTTCAGTGCTGGACCTGATTATACGTCCAAGATAAAGAGTACGATGACTTATCCATGACTCTTCCTAGAATATCTTTAACTGTGTGTACTTCCTGACAGGATGGTTGTATAACTGCACACACCCAGATGATAAGAACATGATCAGTGTTTAATGCGCCACACTGTCTCTAACTGTGAACAGAGCTGGACAAAGAACCCAACTTCATTACTTAAGTGAAAGTACCGGTCCCACTGGTTAAATGTTCCTCCGATACAAGTGAAAGTTGTCCAGTCAACTCTTTAACTTAAGTAAAGTACTGAAGTATTTGCTTTTAAAAATACTTAAGTTTTAAAAGTACATTTTCTGTCAACGCATTGTTGTATTATTGCCACAACACTTACAAAACCTAACGCTGTTACCAAAGACAGAAATGTGAATTCACAAAATGAACGCATGCTGTGCCATCATGGTGGTTTAACGTTAAGCTAGCTAGCCAGTGAAACTCCACCTGACATGCTAGCAAACTCATTTCAATTTTGAAATCATATTGGGTAGCTAACGCTACTAGAAAAGAAAGATTTCTACATTCTGTTTGTCAAGATTATGCTAAAACATTTCTGTAAGGACTTCAGTTCAGTTAACGCTATTCATGTTAGCGTAACTCCGTTTTTACATGCTAACTAACAGTGTCCAAGTTAACTAGCTATGTGTAAACATTAGCCGTGGACAAGGCTACAGCAGCTTGGTGAGCAAATCCGTAGAAAGTCATGTGACTAACCAGACTGCATAACTATTGCAACATTATCGCTAGCTCTGAAAGCACAACTTCATTGCAAGCTTTCTCTTGGAATAAAACATTTACACACTTCAATATGCTTCTGCAGGTTGGACAGCGAGTTTTTGTAGGCGGTGATGTGGTTTGTTTTCAGCAAACATTTAAAATGAAATGAATCTTTAATCCTTTCAGAAAACTGAAACATGGGTTCTAGCTATAGCCATGGGTGTTTGCGTTCTCCAGAAGAACCGCCTCCTTCCATTCTGCCATCAACTGATCGTGTTAAATAATGCTGTTGAGAAATCACTGATCTTGATTTTATTCAGTCTATGGATGTGACGTGACCTGAGTGATTACTGATCGGCTCTCAGTGTCACCTGAGAAAAAAAAAACAATCACATTTTAGAAAAGAAAATAACATCCACTTTCAAAGCCACTTCATACGGTACAAACGAGTAATGAGGACCTTGATAGAAATGTAGTGGAGTGAAAAGTACGATAGTTGTCTTTCAAATGTAGTGAAGTTAAAGTCATAAGTTTAAAAAAAAATACTCAAGTAAAGTACAGATACTCAAACTGTACTTAAGTACAGAACTCAAGTAAATGTACTTTGTTACTGTCCACCTCTGACCGGGTCACTGGTTGTTTGGATGGCTATCAGTTTACATGGACTAAAGAATCTCACACAGTTCTTTCCTGGTAACACTCTGTGCTTGCTACATGTCCTCCCGATTGTACTTCTGAAGATTTATTTTTCTATTTTACTTTAATATTCATTGTAGAGTGAGGTTTAGATGCTCAGATGCCAACATTCAGCTTTCAATCTCCTCTTCTGGTGCTGCTCCTGCCGGCTGATGCAGGGCCGTGATCAGAGGACTGGAGTAACATTTCACTGCTGGTACCAAGTAGGTCGGGGACAGAGCAGTGACTCACAAACAGGGGCGTCAGAAGCATTTTTAATGTGTGGGGGGGGGGGGGGGGTCTGGGGGTCGTCCCCCAGAACATTTTTAATTAATTAGAGGCCATTTCCTGCATTCTGGTGTATTTTAACAGGTTGTTAAACACCTAATTTTACCTACAAAAGTCACTTAATTCAATGACTATTTTAGAGACTCAACAATAAGTCCTCATTCAACTCGTCCATATATTCATCAGCCTGTTTTTAAACCCACTGCTCTGCCCAAGATAATGAGATGAATGTGACACAATTTATCACCAACAATGACTTTATGGGTGCATTTTACTTCTTATTCTGTGTTTCCTTTTTGATTTAGTTTTAGATGGAACACAACATGCCGCTGTGCCAAGCAATAGTGACGCTCAACTGTATGTTTAAAAATAAGAATATTCATAATTTCACACAATGAACAGGCATGACATGGCATCATGCAGTCTTCATAACACACAATCACACTGTGTCCAGCAACGGTGACGCATAAAAACAACTTCACACAATGAACAGGTGCGATTTTGTTCACCACCAACAGTGACTTTAGTGGGTGCATTTTACTTTTTTCCAATTTAGTGATACTCATAACAAAAATGGCATGGCATCATGCAGTCTTCATAACACAAACTCACACTGTGTCAAGCAACGACACATAAAAGAGAACTTCACACAATGAACAGGTGCAGTTTTGTCAACCTACAGTGGTGCTTGAAAGTTTGTGAACCCTTTAGAATTGTCTATATTTCTGCACAAATATGATCTAAAACATCATCAGATTTTCACACAAGTCCTAAAAGTAGATAAAGAGAACCCAGTTAAACAAATGAGACAAAAATATTAGACTTGGTCATTTATTTATTGAGGAAAATGATCCAATATTACATATCTGTGAGTGGCAAAAGTATGTGAACCTCTCGGATTAGCAGTTAATTTGAAGGTGAAATTAGAGTCAGGTGTTTTCAATCAATGGGA
Organism: Neoarius graeffei; assembly: GCF_027579695.1. Taxonomy (NCBI): domain Eukaryota; kingdom Metazoa; phylum Chordata; class Actinopteri; order Siluriformes; family Ariidae; genus Neoarius; species Neoarius graeffei. Next base: position 69,483,885 of record NC_083585.1, read on the forward strand.
TGACAATCAGGTGTGAGTGGGCACCCTGTTTTATTTAAAGAACAGGGATCTATCAAAGTCTGATCTTCACAACACATGTTTGTGGAAATGTATCATGGCACGAACAAAGGAGATTTCTGAGGACCTCAGAAAAAGTGTTGCTGATGCTCATCAGGCTGGAAAAGGTTACAAAACCATCTCTAAAGAGTTTGGACTCCACCAATCCACAGTCAGACAGATTGTGCACAAATGGAGGAAATTCAAGACCATTGTTACCCTCCCCAGGAGTGGTTGACCAACAAAGGTCACTCCAAAAGCAAGGCGTGTAATAGTCGGTGAGGCCACAAAGGACCCCAGGGTAACTTCTAAGCAACTGAACGCCTCTCTCACATTGGCTAATGTTAATGTTCATGAGTCCACCATCAGGAGAACACTGAACAACAATGGTGTGCATGGCAGGGTTGCAAGGAGACAGCCACTGCTCTCCAAAAAGAACATTGCTGCTCATCTGCAGTTTGCTAAAGATCACGTGGACAAGCCAGAAGGCTATTGGAAAAATGTTTTGTGGACAGATGAGACCAAAATAGAACTTTTTGGTTTAAATGAGAAGCGTTATGTTTGGAGAAAGGAAAACACTGCATTCCAGCATAAGAACCTTATCCCATCTGTGAAACATGGTGGTGGTAGTATCATGGTTTGGGCCTGTTTTGCTGCATCTGGGCCAGGACGGCTTGCCATCACTGATGGAACAATGAATTCTGAATTATACCAGCGAATTCTAAAGGAAAATGTCAGGACATCTGTCCATGAACTGAATCTCAAGAGAAGGTGGGTCATGCAGCAAGACAACGACCCTAAGCACACAAGTCGTTCTACCAAAGAATGATTAAAGAAGAATAAAGTTAATGTTTTGGAATGGCCAAGTCAAAGTCCTGACCTTAATCCAATGGAAATGTTGTGGAAGGACCTGAAGCGAGCAGTTCATGTGAGGAAACCCACCAACATCCCAGAGTTGAAGCTGTTCTGTACGGAGGAACGGGCTAAAATTCCTCCAAGCCGGTGTGCAGGACTGATCAACAGTTACCGCAAACGTTTAGTTGCAGTTATTGCTGCACAAGGGGGTCACACCAGATACTGAAAGCAAAGGTTCACATACTTTTGCCACTCACAGATATGTAATCTCATCTCATCTCATCTCATCTCATTATCTGTAGCCGCTTTATCCTTCTACAGGGTCGCAGGCAAGCTGGAGCCTATCCCAGCTGACTACGGGCGAAAGGCGGGGTACACCCTGGACAAGTCGCCAGGTCATCGCAGGGCTGACACATAGACACAGACAACCATTCACACTCACATTCACACCTACGCTCAATTTAGAGTCACCAGTTAACCTAACCTGCATGTCTTTGGACTGTGGGGGAAACCGGAGCACCCGGAGGAAACCCACGCGGACACGGGGAGAACACGCAAACTCCACACAGAAAGGCCCTCGCCGGCCCCAGGGCTCGAACCCAGGACCTTCTTGCTGTGAGGCGACAGCGCTAACCACTACACCACCGTGCCGCCCCAGATATGTAATATTGGATCATTTTCCTCAATAAATAAATGACCAAGTATAATATTTGTGTCTCATTTGTTTAACTGGGTTCTCTTTATCTACTTTTAGGACTTGTGTGAAAATCTGATGATGTTTTAGGTCATATTTATGCAGAAATATAGAAAATTCTAAAGGGTTCACAAACTTTCAAGCACCACTGTACATGCAATGGTGGTGCTACAGTAACATTTACAGATTAGTATAACAAATAGATTTATAGATAGAACTCCTTCTTACATTGGTGCCACTACAATTTCTACCACTTCATCACTTTTATCCCCCTTTCCTTCACAATCCACCTGGAATAACATCCATCTCTCTCCATCGCTTTCCTTTCTGCTATTCCTTCCCCATACACTGATTTCCCATCTTACTTTCCAGAAAACTGGCAAAGACCAGACAAAACAAGTTCTTCAAATCACAACAGGGAATCAGTAAATATCATCAGAGCAGACTTGACCTCATTCTTGGCATTACAGTAAGGCAGGCCTACTGGGTTTGAATTAAATGATAGCTAACATTAAGCTAGCTGATACATCTCCTAACGCTGACTAGCCAGCTAACTGCACTAACATTTCCATTGGGACAAAGAAACCCAAACTGTCCTGTGGGGAAATTCTGACTGACTTTCCGCTGCTTTGTAAAGAATGTCCTTATGTCCATTGTGTCTGGGGAGGAGCAAATACTGCAAACAATCCATCATCAACCAAGAATACCCCATTAGGCTAAGCTTATTTCATTGTTTAGTTGAACATTAATTTAATGTGGCCTAGGGTTAATTTTGAGGGCAGATAACAAAAGAAGAAGGTTTTAGCAAAAGCTAGACATCGTGAGGTGGCGATGGGGCTGACGTCACCTCCTCCACTTTCCAGCAGCTGCACCAAAATTTCTCTGCTTGCCCTGAGATTCACTTCACTTGTGTGTGGTGAGTTGTTTGTAGGTAACGCCTGGAAACCCTGGAGTGGATTTTCAGTGCTCTGTGTTTTCTCTTATCGATCAAGTGGAATGGATTCTTTCATGAAGCAATAGAAACGGCACTGGGTGAACTCATATTTTATGTTAAATGTGGGCGGGTCCAAACAAAGAATTATGAAATGTGAAGGGGACACGCCCCCTTCACATTCAATGGTGGCGACACCCATGCTCACAAACACCGAGTCCAAAAGGACGAGCAGCCAGGGAACGATACGAAACAACAGGTCCAGTTTCCATGGAAACTCTGTTTTAATACACTGATATCAAAATCAGAGAGATTCATTTTTGCCCCAAGTAGAAATAAAGATACAGAAAAGGGGGAAACCCCCCCCACACAGATTTTCTTATTTACAGTGTGTGTAATGAATCAGATTGGCAATGCTGAGCGCTCAAAACTGTTTTTTAAATGGCCCAAACCGTTCACATTTTTACCGATGGCCCAAAGTGTTGACGTTTTTAGAGAAGTCCCAGACTGCTCACGTTTTTACAGGTGACTGGAACGGTCCCCAAACTGGGCATAAAGAAGTCAATGGAAAATAATAACAATGCTTCTTTTCTTTTTCTTTTAAACAGGTGAGTGCTGCATCCCGTTTTCAGCCGTGTATAAGACAGTGGGGTTTAAAGAAGCTGGAGCACAAGTTTTTCTTGCCACTGAGCCAATTACAGTCCGAGTCCTGGAGATGGAGCGCTTCACCAGAGCCAAGGACCGATTTAAGCCATCCAGCGAAAGGAGTGCATCCAAGGTGTGTGAGAAACACACACACACACACACACACACACACACAATAGGTGAATGCGAAAGCATTTTACTTATGCTTATTGTGTGTGTGTGTGTGTGTGTGTGTGTGTGTGTGTGTGTGTGTAGGCCATGACAGCTGTGTTCCGAATCGAGTTGAAACACGGAAACTTCACCTGGGTTGTAAAGAGAAAGGAGAAACACTTCATTGAGTTACACAGAGAGTTACTACGCTACAAAACCTTCATAAGGATTCCTTTACCCTCACGCAGGTTACACACCACACATGCCCCGCCCACTCATACATGCTCCTTACACTCATGCTTGCCACAAAATACCACGACAAACATCTCAGCAGTCCATACGCCCCATTTACTCCAGTACATTATGACATACGGGTGTTTGGTGTTTCTCACACTGTGTGTGTGTGTGTGTTTCAGTCACACTGTTCGCAGGAAGAGTGTTAATAAGAGCGAGGTGCGGCAGATGCCCATTTTACCTCGTGGAGGGAGAGAGGAAATCATCCGGGAAGAGCAGGTGTCCAGCAGACGAGTGAGTCTCACAGTGATCAATCACAAACACCTCCTCCATCACAGATCAGTCAGTAGAGCTTAATGAGCAGCCAGGACTCTCATTATCATTCATTAATCAATTAATCAATCAGAAACGCCACTGATCACAAACCAATCAGAGCCTTAAACATCCTCCTCATCAGTAATAACCCTGTTCAGCATGTCAGTATAGTTTATTATCTCGGAACAATCCGAATCCTCCTTATCTGTGATTTATGCTGACAACAATCAGAACTTTGTACAGGAAGTGTGTGTGTGTGTGTGTGTGTGTGTGTGTGTGTGTGTGTTGTTTGTGTTTCCAGAAACAGTTGGAGGATTACCTGAACAAACTGCTGCGCATGGCCACCTACCGCAAATACCACGCTACAGTAAGCACTAATGCTAAAGCTAATGCTAAACAGGCTAAACAGTGCTGTGAGATTTGGGAAATAAAAAGGGTGCGAGAGAGAGAACGATACTTCAACTTCATTATCTGAGACAAAGCAAACAAATACACATGAATCTGTATTCAGAATCCCAAATACAAGTGTGTGTGTGTGTGTGTGTGTGTGTGTGTGTGTGTGTGTGTGTGTGTGTGTGTAAAACAGATGGAGTTTATTGATGTGAGTCAGATGTCGTTCATTCATGACTTGGGCCCCAAAGGCTTGTGAGTAATGAGGTTAACACAGTGTTTTAATTAGCTGCATTAATTAATGAATCAAATTAATCTAATTGATGTCACTTACTGTTTAGAGAGGGGATGGTGTACAAAAGGTCAGGAGGTCACCGCATCCCGGGCATGAACTGCTGTGGTCACAGTCAGATCTGTTACCGCTGGTCCAAGAGGTGTATATACACACACACACACACACACACACACACAGAGACATACAGAGACAGACAGAGAGAGAGAGAGAGAGACAAGTGAACAGAAACACAGACAAATAGATGAATGAATGGAGGGAGGGGTGGATGAACGGAGGGAGGGGTGGACAGTCGGATGGATGGATGGATGGATGCAAGGAGGGAGGGGTATACAAAAGAACGAATGAAGGGAGGAAAGGAGGGGCAGATGGATGGATGAACAAATGAAAGGGGGGTGGACAGAGGGAGGGATGAATGAAAGGAGGGAGGGAGTGGGGCAGGTGGATGAGGGGCAGATGGATGAACATAGGGAGAGAGGGAGGGAGGGAAGGAAGTGCGGGAAGACAGCCAGATGAACAAATGAAAGGAGGTGGAGGGAGGGGTGGACAGATGAATGAAGGGAGGGAGAGAGGGAGGGACAGACAGATGGAAGGATGAATGAAAGGAGGAGCAGAGGGAAGGATGGACAAATGAATGAAGGAGGGACAGACAGACAGACAGATGTACGGATGAATGAAAGGAAGAAGGAGGCAGATGGATGAATGAAAGGAGGGAGGGAGGGAGGGAGGGGCAGGTGAATGGATGGACAAACGAATGAAAGGAGGGACAGATGGACAGATAAATGAATGAAAGGAGGGAGGGGTGGGCACACGGCTGGAGGGAGGGAGGGATGGATGGCTGGCCAGACACCCGGCGGGGCGGGTAGACAGGTGGGGTGGGCAGATGGACAGGCAGACTGATGGACGAACGGACAGACAGATGGACAGATTTACTGCACTGTTCTAGATGAGTGGTAGTTGTGTGTAAATGTTGCTGTGTTTGTTGTTAATTTGGATGAAAGATGGCTGGTGATGAAGGACTCGTTCCTCATGTACCTGAAACCCGACACCGGCGCCGTCTCCTTCGTCCTCCTGGTGGACAAAGAGTTCAGTGTAAAGATGGACTTCAAATCCACTGAGACCAAACACGGTGTGAGGATCGACAACCTGTCCAGGTCAGTCAGAAACAGGAAGTGCACTGTGGAAAACCTCAGCTTACTGGCATAAACAAGAAAAGTCAAATGTGTGTGTGTTGTGTTACAGGTCTCTGGTGTTAAAGTGTAGCAGTTATAGACATGCCCGGTGGTGGGGACAGTCCATCGAGGAGTTTGTACGGAAACATGGCCGGGCGTTTCTCAGGACGCATCGATTCAACTCTTTTGCCAAAGAACAGGAAAACATCCCCACCAAATGGTACAGTCCTGCATTGTGTTATTTACTTTTAAACATGGCGTGATGAATGGCACGCGCCGAGATCTGACCTGAGTGGTGCTTTCTGACGTACAGCACCTGACCAAAAGTGTTCAGTATATCAGCTGTATGTACGGAACAAACCAAACACTGCACTGCAGAACCTCAGATAAATGGTACAGTCCGGAATACCTGACAGTATTCTTACCAAACGGTACGCTCTGAATAACTGTCTAAGGGGATTGGATCACCTGAACCAGATTAATGAAACTTGTGTGTGTGTGTGTGTGTGTGTGTGTGTGTGTGTGTGTGTGTGTGTGTTGTAGGTATGTAAATGGTAAGACGTACATGGAGGATGTAGCTGATGCCCTGGAAGAAGCAAAAGAGGAGATCTTTATCACTGACTGGTGGTGTGTGTCTCTGTCTGTCGTCATCTGTCTCTCTGTCTGTCCTTATCTGTCTGTCTCCCTTTCTTTGTCTGTCTGCTTCTCTTTCTGTCTTTAAGTCTGTCAGTGTTTATAAAACACACCATATTCACTGTCTAGGTCACTTTAAGACATTCGTCGCTGCACTGAGGCCGTGTGGTAGCACGAGTGTGTGATAGTTGTGAAACTTGTGCACTGCTCAGTAGTGTAAGTGAAGTGTAGTCAGGACAGTAGTGAGGGTCGGACCACAGAGTCGTATCAGTTACTTAACGGGGTTCATTTAATCTTTGAGTGCTATAAATATTCATTTTGAAATACTGAAGCGTGCCGAGTGTGTGTGTGTGTGTGTGTGTGTGTGTGTGTGTGTGTGTGTGTGTGTGTGTGTGTGTGTGTGTGTGTGAAATCTGATACGGGATTGCTTTTTAGTGTTTATCTTTTTGTGAGAAATCTGATCCTGAGGTAAATGTTCTGGTTTTGACCCTTGACCTCTAGAATCTGTTTCATCTCCAGACACGTAATGGAGTGAGAGAAGAGACGGAGAGAGAACACACTCCACTTCTACTCACTTTTATTCAATTCCACACCAGTCAGAAGTTTGGACACCTTCTAATTCAGTGTTTTATCTTTATTCATTAATTAAAAATCACTTCATGTCTTAAAGTAATGATGGATGTTGTTTGTTTCTTGATGTAATACTGTATGGATCACTATAGTTGTGTTAAAGGGCTATTTATTTAGAGAGTATTGTTATCGTTTACTGTTTGATCTCAAATGCATTCAGAAGGTAAGAAACTCACCCACTAATTATCCCCCACTGGCTGAAAGACCCAAAGGGGGATTATGTCGTGGCGATGTCCATCCCGGGAAGGGTGCTCACCTTCTGAAATTAACTCCTCTCACAATTTTTGGAGGAATTTCACGAAACTTGGCAGGATTCTTTGTTATAGAGTACTGCTTGAAAGTTTATGAACCCTTTAGAATTTTCTATATTTCTGCATAAATATGACCTAAAACATCATCAGATTTTCACACAGGTCCTAAAAGTAGATAAAGAGAACCCAGTTAAACAAATGAGACAAAAATATTATACTTGGTCATTTATTTATTGACGAAAATGATCCAATATTACATATCTGTGAGTGGCAAAAGTATGTGAACCTTTGCTTTCAGTATCTGGTGTGACCCCCTTGTGCAGCAATAACTGCAACTAAACGTTTGCGGTAACTGTTGATCAGTCCTGCACACCGGCTTGGAGGAATTTTAGCCCGTTCCTCTGTACAGAACAGCTTCAACTCTGGGATGTTGGTGGGTTTCCTCACATGAACTGCTCGCTTCAGGTCCTTCCACAACATTTCCATTGGATTAAGGTCAGGACTTTGACTTGGCCATTCCAAAACATTAACTTTATTCTTCTTTAATCATTCTTTGGTAGAACGACTTGTGTGCTTAGGGTCGTTGTCTTGCTGCATGACCCACCTTCTCTTGAGATTCAGTTCATGGACAGACGTCCTGACATTTTCCTTTAGAATTCACTGGTATAATTCAGAATTCATTGTTCCATCAATGATGGCAAGCCGTCCTGGCCCAGATGCAGCAAAACAGGCCCAAACCATGATACTACCACCACCATGTTTCACAGATGGGATAAGGTTCTTATGCTGGAATGCAGTGCTTTCCTTTCTCCAAACATAACGCTTCTCATTTAAACCAAAAAGTTCTATTTTGGTCTCATCCATCCACAAAACATTTTTCCAATAGCCTTCTGGCTTGTCCACGTGATCTTTAGCAAACTGCAGATGAGTAGCAATGTTCTTTTTGGAGAGCAGTGGCTTTCTCCTTGCAACCCTGCCATGCACACCATTGTTGTTCAGTGTTCTCCTGATGGTGGACTCATGAACATTAACATTAGCTAATGTGAGAGAGGCGTTCAGTTGCTTAGAAGTTACCCTGGGGTCCTTCATGACCTTGCTGACTATTACACGCCTTGCTCTTGGAGTGATCTTTGTTGGTCGACCACTCCTGGGGAGGGTAACAATGGTCTTGAATTTCCTCCATTTGTAGACAATCTGTCTGACTGTGGATTGGTGGAGTCCAAACTCTTTAGAGATGGTTTTGTAACCTTTTCCAGCCTGATGAGCATCAACAACGCTTTTTCTGAGGTCCTCAGAAATCTCCTTTGTTCGTGCCATGATACACTTTCACAAACCTGTGTTGTGAAGATCAGACTTTGATAGATCCCTGTTCTTTAAATAAAACAGGGTGCCCACTCACACCTGATTGTCATCCCATTGATTGAAAACACCTGACTCTAATTTCACCTTCAAATTAACTGCTAATCCGAGAGGTTCACATACTTTTGCCACTCACAGATATGTAATATTGGATCATTTTCCTCAATAAATAAATGACCAAGTCTAATATTTTTGTCTCATTTGTTTAACTGGGTTCTCTTTATCTACTTTTAGGACTTGTGTGAAAATCTGATGATGTTTTAGGTCATATTTATGGAGAAATATAGAAAATTCTAAAGGGTTCACAAACTTTCAAGCACCACTGTATGTCAGTAATATGCATATTGTAATTTCGTTAAATTGGGTCACATTTTACCAGAGCTATAGCCCTCGATTAACAAAATTATACTTTGACAATTTCATGAGAGTGTGTTTTCCTTCTGAAATCAACTCCTCTCACAATGTGTTGGAGGAATTTCACCAAACTTGGTAAAAAGCATTGTTATATGAGGGTAAGTCAAAAAGTTCTAAGACAATTTGAAAAAAAAAATTATTTCTGAAAATAACAAAGCTATTTCTCTACTGCGCATGTCCTCCATTTAAGTCTAAACACTCCTGCAAGCGGTGTTTCCATTGGAAAATTCCTTCTTTCTAGAATTCTGGGGGATGTCGTTCACACCTTTTGAAATGATGACAT